>NC_069132.1:38782651-38942651 GCF_026914265.1 Mya arenaria
GATACTGTCGTTTTACCGAATACACGGTGGTTACCTTCAATCATTTTTCTTCCGAAAAACGTAACTTTTGTCTAACGTTGTTAAATTCTAAGTACACAAGTGAAGTTTTCTTTCTTTCATCATTTGAGGTCGTGAATTGCTTGAAATAAGTTATCTTGCATGCAAATTGGAGTTATATATCTTTATAGTTTTTTCATAAGTATGTCAACTTCATAAATAGATGTAAAATAGTATTTTACAATGAAGGTTTGAAGATTTTATACGTGCCATTTCAATACCTCAGTGAAATAAAAGTTTTCAACGGAGGGGGTTTGACACATTGTGCGCCAACCCCCCCCCCCCAACCCTCTCCTCCACATCCAGTAATGAATTCCTCGAACCACCACTGATTATCGATTAATAAGACGGTCTCTCTGCCGTATTAATCGCTTATGAAAATCCAGCCGACCGCCCATCACTACTGTTCGGGCTTGGACTGTAAACCAGTTAACATTATCCTGTGATAAGAACGATAATTCGTATTTGAACAATATCGTGAACTAGTTAGAGTGAACGTTGGTGACTCGCTTGGAGCTCAAGCGTTAGTTCTTTGCGAAATGAACACTATGCGGTAACAGGGTTGGGCTTAGGAGCGCAAGACCGGAACTGCTCCTCTGGGATTCTTTTTCATTCTAGAATGTGCATTAAACTGAGTGGTGTCCGGTATACGTAGGACTAAAATTGAACTCATTCCATGTTTTATCACAACAATTAACGCATTTCATTAAAGACCATCGCGCAAAGCTAACTAAAGCTAAAAAGGTTTGCTTACAAAGCCTTCTTATTTTTCAAGATACTGGTTGGTTGACGCTCAGGGTAAATATACAATTGGTTTAACCTTTATTTATATAAATAATTGCAGTATCTATAAGCGAATAGAATTAGATCCGACTGGTTGTGCTTACCACACACAACATGGTACCGGTTTAGTTGTTTATGATTATAATTTTGATACATTTTAGCCTGAGCGTTCTTCTTTTGTTCGTGTATCTGGGCTTGTAATAATCGGCTATCGGAATTATGCCTTTCGCTAAGGCACCGGAGACGCCAAGCTGTTGCCCTGGCGGAATTAGACGAAGCCTTGAGCCAGTCAATGGGATGATGCATCGATTATTTAAGTAAGCCGTCCAACATTAAAACAAAAGAGGCTACTGGTCATATAGTCATAGTAAAATTGTGTTTTAATACTTTCCTTTTATTTCATATTATCATATCATAAAAGTAGCGTTATTATGGTGTTATTCAAAAATGTAATCCATGCAAAAATAATCAAATATTTAATAAATATAAATCAAACATTAAAACAATCTCGGTGTTTATAACTAAAATGCATTTACGTGTACATGTACTTGCATCCTAATGATGACTAACTGTGACTATTGTTTTTTATCAAGTGTCATTTATATTTTACAGCCAAGGTTCCGCATTTTATTTGTGACAAAAAGGGAAAAGAAGCCTATCTTCGAAATGGTTGAAAATTTCTGGTTTTGTCAAACGGATTTATTTATATACTTCGCATCGTACTGTCGTGTTATCATCATCGTACTCCCGCATACGCATAAAATAGTTTCCACTCCGTGTGACAAAATGTCGGTTTCAGGAGTGCGTGTATAAAGTCTTTGAATCATGTCTTCAATTGAAGATTTATCATATTAATTGAATGGATCTGAAAAACTGGTTATTTGAATATTTTAACAACGATCATCATCATCATCATCATCATCATCATCATCATCATCATTGTCTTATTATCATCATATTCCAATTATGATCATTGTCCAATTGTGTATAAGCAGTCACTAGCAAGCACCCATTATTATGTCGTGTTCTTAGAACAAAAGCGTCTATATTAATCCGCAATTGCTTGTAGATTATGCTAGACGCTTTTTTCTAAGAATACAACGTAATTAAGACTGATATTTTTCTTTATTGCGAGGCGGGGTCCGATGGTTGCCCTACGCCCCCAACACGTAAAATCCCGGTTGTAGTTGTACTACGCCATACGGCGGACTTGGATATTAGAGTAGGGGCCAGGGTAGCCCGAAAGGAAATGAACGTAAGAAATGACCGAAAGATGACTGTTGATTGTGGAAGACCCTGTTGAAAAAGATGGGCCACAAAGGAAGTGATTGTGTCGGAAGATGTTGGCAGAACAGTTTGATTTGATGCAAAGTTACCTTGAAAATCTTTGAATTCGGGCCAAGATTTGGAATACTCAGACCTGATAGAGTATGGGAAGTGGGAGCGGGTCCAAGTGAGGCATAAGTTGTTCGGCCTTCTTGACCGGAAACCGAGACAAAGATCACGTACCGTATTGTGAGTTTTGGGTATATGTTAAGAACGGAAGCAATAGTTGTGTTCAAGGCCCAGAAGAACAATATTTCGAATGAGTTTCATCATGACATGGTTCTTGGATGTTTGGATTTTAAGGCAGTGAACAACCGCAATGTCATCATGCATAAAGAGGATCTTTTTGTAATGCCAGCTTTTGCCGAAAAAAAAACACGGCTCATGTGATCGGATATAATTTCAGGATATTGACATGGTGGGATTTTGTTATCTCATTGGTAGCGCCATATGTCCATGAGGACATTTGAGTACAGCCGGTACCCTTGAAACCGTCTGCATCAGTGTATAAATGTAAAATATGAGAGGAAATGAAATGGTTGCCGGTCAGCAAATTACAACAATTGAATTTGTCTCAAAATCTGTGCCAAAGGGTTAGATTAGCTCGGCATTCGGTAGATAGCTTAATGAAATGATTTATGTTGCTAGCTCCAATAGTGGAGTTATACAGTTTGCGAAGGAAACATCTCCCAGGTCTTATTATTTTTTTCAGGCAAAATTAAGATGGCCTAATATAGATTGGAGCTGCTGGTGTACGGTAACCTTGCGTCCTTTCATTGAAGCGGACAGCAAAGACTTACGATTTTGAAGTTTATAAGGTTGTAAATTGGCATTAAGGTTTTCATTTTCAATCAATATACCATGGACTTCAATCAAAATAGAAGGCATAACCTTCAATCAATATACCATGGACTTCAATCAAAATAGAGGGCATAACCGTCTTATTTTTTGATCAGGACACTAATGTCGTGAGCAAGTAGGAAAAAACATTAAGGTAGGGCAATTCCTAATTCATAAGACTGACGTTGGCCAACAAAATGAAATCGTCAACTATGTGGGATACCCGTTCAACGGGGAATTTTCTTGTAATCTTGCTTGAAGAGAAGAAATCAAATACATGGACAGATGAAGAAGCACTCATAAGTACAACAGTTCAGAAATAGAAGCAGATGTTTAATGAGAAACCTAGCTTATTGTAATCGAGTAGCGAAATAAGTTTAATTTTGAAAGCTTTTTTAATGTCAGCTTTAGCTATAAGTTCGCCTCTGTCAGTATCTAAGACCAGTTGCGCTACTGGGTCAAAAGTCTCTTTGGAGTTTTCAGGTGGAATAGTGATATTGACTGAAATAGAGTTCTAGGAAAATGACAAGCTGTGAATGACATAAAAGAAGTCCGATGCTTTCTTTACCACAACACCTAAGGGTGAACAAATGATGTTTCGCAAGGGTGATTTTACGAACGATCCTTTAACACGACCCAGCTTGATTTGGACAAATATAACTTTAATCGCACAAAATGCAAATGGTTCGAAACGGAGGGATGGTTAAAGTGAATGGCGGATGGGCAAAACCCTGATTGAAAACTTGACAATAGAAATGATGATTTGTCAGGGGTATAACCGGTCAAGAAAGTGGTAAGATCATAAGCACGTACCGGCGTTGGCAATTTAAAATTAGTTTGAGGAAGTGGGTGCCTTTGAGGAGGTATGGTGGAATTTGTGTTTTGTGATTATTTGCCTGTCGGACTGGGACTGACGGACATTTTTTGTGTGGGCACCATGGCTTTAGTCTGAGGAATTGCAACATCGGCGTATACAACTTGGGTTTCGGACAAGAGCTGCGATGCTGGAATTCCCAACATAAACCTTTCCTACGCATGTCATAGGTTGGCATGGAAAACTGGTAGAATTGTTTGGTACGAAAAAGTACAGATATGTCTTTGTGTGAAGGTTCCCCCAAGGCAAAGAGGAATTGGCGCGGAGTTGACGGAACTTCATGTCGCACATAAGCCAATATTTAAGATAAAAGTGGGCCATGGACTGAATATCTGTTATGTACTTAAAAGTTTCTGGCGAATCCATGGGGTATTTGGTGCAATAAATGTAAGCGTACCTCTGAAATGCCCTATACCATGTTGGAATTGAATGAAAAACTTTCAGACGTGTAGTTTGGATCGATGTTACAGTCTAATTATCATGATAATTGCGATTTAGTACTTGGACGCGCGTTATTTGTCCACGTGGGGATGTACAATAGAAAAAATCACCCTAAATCAATCGTTGGAGGAAACACATTGGAATTGTCGGAAATGTCAATACTGGTCACTGACCCTTCCGACACCGAGTCGGACACATCGCCAATGCCTGAAACGCTGGCAGCCGCACCATCTTGTTTGGTCCTTTTGGCCAAAAGTAAAGAAAAACCAAGGTGGCCCGGCGGTTCTGGCCAAGCTGTTGGCTGAAGTAGGCCATCCCCTTTCCGAAGGTCGCCTTACTTGTCCGGCGTTTAGGCATACTGAAAAAAAGTCATAGCACGAACAGAATGGTAACAATTAGCAACACCGTAATTACGGCCAATTGATTACAGAAAAAAAGATCATCCTGTCAAAAGATTCTGTGCAAAAGAAATAATAGCATAAGCTAAAAGAGAATATGAAGCAGCAAGATTAAAGAGGTCGTTGCTACCAATATCTACAAAAGTCACTGCAGCATTCAGGTCAGATGCCCATGCAAAAAAACCGTTACCAGTTGGAATCAATGTTCAGATTCTGCCCATGTAAGGATAAATCTTCTCTATATAACCTAAATGAAGCAAGTGTAATAAAGTTTCACAGCAGTTAAAGCATGTCAAGATAGCGCCAATAAACAATGATTAAATACACCGTTTAAAAAATCAACGCGTCATGGACAAGAAAAAATAGAAGAAAAAAGACGTACTACGTAATGAATACTGCAAAGGTTGTGAATTAACAAATGAATAAAAGAGTATATTGTGAAAATAATTTTGTATAACTTCTCTCCAAAACGAGACTAATTTATGACAGATGTAGAGTTGCACTTAATCATGTGCGGTTACACTAAACTTAATTAAGTTGCAGTATCTCCAACCTCCAAAACAAAAAAATGCAATGAGGAAAATTATAATAATACAATGTCTCGGAAATATAAACCACTTTATAAATGACTAATAAAGTATAATAGTATAAATATAGCGTAAAACATAGAGCGAATATCATTCGGTTCAACATAATTATTGACCTCCCCCTCCCCCTCCCCCCGAGATCCTCCCCCTGGCTACTGGAATCTCGCTTTAATTCAAACCGGAACCAGAGTTTTTATTTTAAACTGGCATAGTATAGAATATAACATACACAAAACGTAACAGATACTTTATTTACGTATATACTATTATAGTGTCAATTAAATTGCTCATTCACTGATTTCGATATTTTTCATTCTTATGTGCTTAAATCAATGTCACTGAAACCCAATATTCTACTCTACTGTCAATAATAAACTGCTACATTACTAAACAGATAAACACATGATTTCGTAAATCGATATTATTGATCATTACATGTATTGTAATCTTCATAAGAAGTTCACTCCTGTATAATACGAGCGCCAAAAACTTCAAAATATTAATGATATAAACCTACTTACAATGGAATTGTATTTGGACTTTTTGTGTATCATTTTTAAAGGAAGATGTTTTAAAAAGTAATAGTATGGAATTAAGGAAATTGTCATCAATCATTTTATTCTTTCTTTTTCCACATTTCTTCTTTTGAATATTTTTTATTGTATATTGAATACCATATTTTTTATTTCATTACTATCTACCTATATGACATTTTAAAGACAACGGCATTTTAAAGCTAAAATGTAAGTTGCTGAGTACCATGATTATATGAGGTTGTCCTCGATATTGAACAGTTGAATTATGCACTAATTCTACCATTTATAAATCTCTGTATATTGTTAAGATGCTTGACTTTACTTGTGTTGATATGTATTATACGTATATCCTCGTGCATATTGAATCATAGTATTCCTAAATAATGCACCAGTTAATTGTAACCCCCCCCCCCGCACAAATCCCATGTCCGGCGGTATACCGGGGAAATGGGCCATGTTTTTACCTTCGAGGTGGCCCTGCAGTGCCGGGTGGTGCGGTGGTTTTGTCTTCGCACCAAAAATAGCGGGGAATGGGCCTTACCTAGGTTCCAATGGGTGCGGGGGGATTTGACGAGGACTTTACTAACAGTTTGACACCGCAGGGTGGGGATTTTACCCGGGCTTGGCTGGACCGAAAGTCAAAATCCCCGCTATTACCCGGACCAAGGGCGGGGGCGTAGTTACAATTGACTGGTGAATAACATTCGGACCCACAATATATTCTGATACCTTTGTCATTGTTGTTACGATATACAAATCGCCGTTATACCAAATAAACGTCATTGTTGTTAGTGTTGTGGTTGCTGTTGTTGTTGTTGTTGTTGATATGTGACCAGACCGATGATTATCTGACCGGACTGTGCATTGCCGATTTTACTTATTGATATCATTTGGAATACTTCTGTTTTAATCATCAGTTCAGCATGGTTTACTTTCAAGGAATCGGATTGGTCAAAGGTTTATGTAACCTTTCTTATGATTGGTTCGTGATATTTCGCTCACTGTTTCCCACGATTTTCTGCAGTCAAGACGTGCTTCATGCAGTCTTAGTTTTAGTAACTTTTAAAATCCTTGCGAGTCTTTTTGAGGTTTATTTCAAGGTATGCATTTTTTTTTTAGAAATTCTTTTTACCTGTACTGGTTCATTTTCAACATCCTTATAAATTATGTGATGTGAAGTTTTTTTGGTAATTGAACTCAGAAATCATAGATTTTCATCACATTCAGAGATATGAAATATTATCTGTCATGATTTATTGCAACAGATATTTACACCCCAAGGATTGATTTTTTGGGTCTTTTAAAGGGAAAATAAACTAATATTAAATCATTTCTTAATTCGCAGGAGACTAGACAGCTTTTTCTTTTCACTGTAAAATTTCCCAATTTCCGCATTTTCACGACGCAAAATTTCCCAAAATGTCTAGGGTCTTTTTCCCAAAATGGGCAGAAAAAGCCCTGCAAAGAGGTGAAGACTGACCCAACATCGAACCACTCTTACCCAAAGTTGAGCATATTTTACGGTGAAGAAGGAAAGGGAGAAGCTAATTGGGATAGTTTTAGATATGAAATTGAGTGCATAATAAATGCTAGGAGCTACTCTGAGGAACAAATCATGTTCGGAATTCGACGCTCAACGAAAGGAGCAGCAGCAGATAAGATTAGAAGGTTATGTCAAGGAATTAAGTTGAATAAAGTTCTTGAGAAGCTAGATAATTCCTATGGGATAGTTGAAACGAAGGAGAGCATTATGAAACGATTTTACACCTGTGAACAAAAGAGTGGGGAATCAGTGGAAACATACGCGACAAGGCTTGAGGATTTGTTTTACAAGGCTGTCGAGCTTGGAGGATTTAAAACAAGCGACACATTAGTGTTGAAAGATGTTTTACACTCTGGACTCCGAAAGGACCTTAGACTTATGTCAACATATCAGTGTGACAAGATAAATGACTATGATCGGTTCAGGAAAGAACTCCGTAAAATAGAAATAGACCAGAAGAACTCTAGCCCAGAGAGGAAGCCATGTAGACCAGCAGTGAACACCCCAAAAGAAGAAGACAGCGAAACAGTCAGACTTTTAAGACAATTAACGGAGAGGATTGATAGGATAGAAAAGGGACAAAAACAGCAGCCACATCAACAACAACAGCAGCAACAACAAGAAGTCTATGTTCCAAGAGGGGGATACCGGGGAAGATGGCGAGGAGGACAAGGACGTGGAGGACAAGGACGTGGTGGAGGACAAGGACTTGGAAGAGGGAGAGGCTACTACAACAATGTTGAAGAGAATGTAATGTTCAATGATGGAAGAAGTTGTTTCATTTGGAATAAGAAAGGGCATATGCAGAGAGACTGTCCTACCATACTGGCCCAGTTTGTTTGTTCATACTGCAAGGAGAAGGGACACTTCAAAAAAGACTGCCCAAACTTTTAAGTGCCCGAGTTGGGGGATCGAACCCGAGCACCCTTTTGTCTGATCCCAAATTGATTGGAAATACTAATGAAGTAAACATCACAATAGCCAACCACCCAACCATTGCATTGTTAGATACGGGTAGTGTTGTTAGTCTTATTTCAGAATCATTTTACCATGAACATTTTCCTTCTATAGAAATACAACCAGTGGGTGATATATTGAACATCGAATGCGCCGATGGAGAAAATTTACCTTACAAAGGATATATTGAAACAACAATAACTGCTACTGATGGCCTACCAGAGTCCAAACCACTACCTTGCTTACTTCTAGTTACACCGGACACAAAGTATTCAGCTAGAACTCCTGTCATATTAGGAACGAATATACTACAAGAACTAATGAAGGATTGTTCAACACATTTTGGCGAAAGATTTTTACAGAAAGCTCCTTTACATTCGTCATGGTACTTAAGCTTCCGCACAATGAGTGTAAGAGAAAGAGAACTTAAGAAGAACAAGAATCGCCTCGCTGTAGTTAAGTGCGCTGCTACCGAAAAGATTATTTTGAATCCGAATCAAAGCACTGAGGTGATAGGCTACACCGACCATGAACTTGAATATTGTCCCACTACTGCTATCATCCAAGAGTGTGATGATTGTTCTACACCATCCATAGATGTTACTCCTACTGTCATACATTAGAAGAGAAAAGAAGAAAGAAGTAAGGTTAACATTGTCAAACATCACTACAAATCCTATAGTCATTCAACCAAGAGCAGTGTTGTGTGAAATACAACCAGCTACAGTAGCCAAAGAGGTTTTTGAGAAGATTGAAAAAAGATAGGACCAAACTATTGGATGATTTAAACATTGATGAATCAAATGTACTAGATGATGGACAGAAACAAGAATTAATGAATTTACTTAGGAAACATCAGGAAATATTTTCAACTGGTGAAATTGACATTGGCATTTGCAATCTTATAAAACACAGAATTGATTTAATAACTGATGTTCCATTTAAGCAAAGACACCGCCGAATACCACCATCAATGATCGAAGAAGTACGCAACCATATTGAACAACTGTTAGCGGCTGGTGTCATCAGACCATCGAAGTCACCATATACCTCGAACGTGGTACTTGTCCGAAAGAAGAATGGGAAGTTGCGACTCTGTGTCGATTACAGACAACTCAACAGCATCACTATCAATGATTCCTTCGCACTGCCTCGAATGGAAGAGATATTCGATAGTCTTCATGGCGCAAAGTATTTTACGACTATGGACATGAAGTCTGGGTACCATCAGGTCGAAGTTGAAGAGAAGCACAAAGAGCGAACTGCGTTTACAGTAGGTAATATGGGCTTTTACGAATATTGTAAGATGCCATTTGGTTTGACCAATAGTCCAGCGGTTTACCAAAGAATTATGCAGGAAATACTAGGTGATCTTAACATGAGTATTTGCCTCATATATCTAGATGATGTAATTATCTTCAGTGACTCCTACGAACAACACCTGGAGCGTCTAGACATCATACTGACCAGACTACATGCGGCTAACCTGAAATTAGCACCGGAGAAATGTCATTTCTTTAAACCAAGCGTCAGCTTTCTTGGACATGTGGTTAGTGCTAATGGAGTCGAAACTGATCCCGCAAAGATTGAGAAAGTGAAAGGTTGGCCAGTTCCATCCAACTCTGATGAACTTCGCTCCTTCCTCGCTTTTGCTGGATACTATCGCCGATTCATTCAGAGTTTTAGCGACATTGTCAGACCATTGAATGAGCTACTGCCTCCAACTACCACCAAGAAAGGGACCAAGACACCAAAGCCTGAGTGGAAATGGACAGAGAAAGAGCAAGCTGTCTTCGACCATCTGAAGGAGCTTTTGTCCTCTCCACCCATATTGGCCTACCCAAACTTTCATTTGCCGTTTGAGTTACACACAGATGCATCGGGTAAAGCATTAGGTGCCGTGTTGTACCAGTTACAATATGGAAAGAAGAAGGTTATATCGTATGCAAGCAGAGCCTTAAATAAGTCTGAACGAAACTACAGTGCATTCAAGCTGGAGTTTTTAGCTCTGAAATGGGCGGTAACCGAAAAGTTCAGCGATTACCTTACCTTGTCTCACTTCACTGTCCTGACTGATAACAACCCACTGACTTACGTACTCACCAGTGCCAAGCTTGATGCTACTGGACAGCGATGGGCTGCAGCTCTTGGTGAATACTCGTTCGACATCCATTACAGAGCTGGGTTGAAGAACCAGGACGCTGATGGCATGAGCAGGTATCCATATGAGAGGATAGTCGACACGGACAACATAGATAGAGTGCGAATTAATGACCCATCTGAAAAGGCCATTTGTAATATGATTGCAGTGCCATATGTTGATACTCTACCTATGAAGATGAACATCTTGGAAGCAACTGAAGATATGGGCCAACCTCTGGCTCAGAAGGAAATGAGAGAAATAAGAAGGGCGCAGCGCGCAGACCCTCTCATTGAGAGATGGAGAAAGGCCGTCATTGACCAAAGATTACCCAAAGACTTTATGCACGGCCATGACCTTACTATGAAGAAGCAATTTAAAAACTTGAAGATCAAGAGAGGAATCTTGTTTAGGATTGTGCATAATACCAACGATGACATTGAACAGTTAGTAATACCAGAGTCGTTCCAGAAAGAGATCTTAGTTGGTATTCATGATTTGTCTGGACATCCAGGGCAGGAGAGAACGATGCGCTTAATGAGAGAGAGGTATTACTGGCCAGGTATGACAACAGATGTAAAAAAACTGGATCAGTAAGTGTGATAGATGCATTAGAAGGCAAGGAAGGATAGATAAAGCACCACTTGTTAATATCAACACCTCTTACCCTCTTGAACTTTTATGCATTGATTATCTCACATTAGAACCATCAAAGGGTAACGTGAGTAACATTCTTGTAGTCACAGACCACTACACGAAGTTTGCAAAGGCCATACCGACACGAAATCAAACCGCCAAAACAACAGCAGAGGCACTCTACAACGAGTTTTTGGTTCACTTCGGAATGCCTACAAGATTACACTCGGACCAGGGTGCGAATTTCGAAAGCCAGTTAGTATCTGAGCTGTGTCGCATTACAGGAATGAAAAAGAGTCACACCACACCATACCATCCCCAGGGTAATGCAGGTCCAGAGCGGTTTAACCGGACTTTGCTTGCAATGCTTGGTACCCTGGAAGAAGATCAGAAGGCTGATTGGAAGAGGTATGTTAGTAGCCTGGTGTATTCATATAATTGCACCCCTCATGAAGCCACTCGAGTATCACCATATGAGTTGATTTTTGGAAGGAAGCCGAGGTTGCCCATTGACGTCATGTTTGAAAAGGCAAGAGAAGAGCCAGTAAACAAGACAGCAGAAGAGTACTTGGAAGATCTTCAAGAAAGAATTGTGAAGACTCATGAAATAGTTGAACAGCATACTAGGAAGTCGAAAGAAAAGCAAAAGAAGTATTATGACAGAAAGACCAAACCTGTAAGAATACAAGTAGGTGATAAAGTGCTTGTGAAAAAGTTGGCTTTTGACGGCAAACATAAAATTGCCGACAGGTTTGAAGAAGAAGCCTACTTAGTCATAGATCAACCACGAATGGATATTCCAGTTTTCAAAGTGAGAGCGGAAGGCTCTGAAAAGGAAAGGACTTTGCATCGAAACCACTTACTCTTGGTAGAACATCAGGATGAAGATAGTGAGTTGGATGAAGTTGATGAAACAGAATTGGAAGGAAGGGATGCATCCATAATAGAAGAAGCACACAAGATGATTGATGGTGCATATGATTCTGACGAAGAAAGTGAAGGTGCAGGAAATACAGGACTTGTATTCCAACATGGGGACGCCTATGAACCTGAGACTTGTGTCAATCATGATGATAGCGAGGCTAGTGAAAGGGTTGAAGTTGTAGATCTCGGTGATGAGGAGATAAGCGTCATTAGTGAAACTGATATTGCTAATAATTTCAACCTTGTTATTTCAGAAGATGATCTGGATTTCCTGGAAGATTCTATTGCTGAGAAACAACAAGAAGAAACCGTAGATGTCTTACCTACTGTACAAGAGATCGAAGAACACAGAGATGAACGGACAGCTGATGAAGCTACCGGAGGAGCGGAGTTCGAGGTGGTACCAGAGGAAGACAGAAAACCTAAAGAGAGACCCACACCAGTACCAAGACGCTCAGACCGTGTAAGGAAGCCACCTAATAGATTTGGTGAATACCAGATGTACAGTAACCAGCCGGTGGACCGCAAGTTACAGGCCCTAGACACGCTGATGCAGTCAGGAGTACTGAGAGATGTAGATAGTGAAATGGCATACCAACTTATTGGTGCCATTATGAACAAGAATTGACATGTTTTATTGACATTTACTGTAATTGGAATTGTGAAATCGTTGTTTTTATATTATTTTTTTACTGTAACATTTTGTGTAAACTCTGTGGTCATAGTTTTGGGACCAGGGGAGGAAAGTATGACTGTCTTAAATTTGCTTGTTAATCATTGTAATGATCATTGCCACTAATGTGTTGTCTGGTAACTATAGTTTAGTCACATACTAGAGAGTGGTATATCGCTGAAGTTTTTTTCTTAAGACTTATGTTTATAGTGTGTGTAGACATACTTTTTTGTAAGTACGTTGTTATATACGGTAGGTGAAGTAATTAGTGCATATTGTCTGACTATACCTTTGACTTGAATTGAAAGTGACGCAATGACGTGACGTCATTTTACGTGGAGGGGGAGTATGTGACCAGACCGATGATTATCTGACCGGACTGTGCATTGCCGATTTTACTTATTGATATCATTTGGAATACTTCTGTTTTAATCATCAGTTCAGCATGGTTTACTTTCAAGGAATAGGATTGGTCAAAGGTTTATGTAACCTTTCTTATGATTGGTTCGTGGATATTTCGCTCACTGTTTCCCACGATTTTCTGCAGTCAAGACGTGCTTCATGCAGTCTTAGTTTTAGTAACTTTTAAAATCCTTGCGAGTCTTTTTGAGGTTTATTTCAAGGTATGCATTTTTTTTTTAGAAATTCTTTTTAGCTGTACTGGTTCATTTTCAACATCCTTATAAATTATGTGATGTGAAGTTTTTTTGGTAATTGAACTCAGAAATCATTGATTTTCATCACATTCAGAGATATGAAATTTTATCTGTCATGATTTATTGCAACAGATATTTACACCCCAAGGATTGATTTTTTGGGTCTTTTAAAGGGAAAATAAACTAATATTAAATCATTTCTTAATTCGCACGAGACTAGACAGCTTTTTCTTTTCACTGTAAAATTTCCCAATTTCCGCATTTTCACGACGCAAAATTTCCCAAAATGTCTAGGGTCTTTTTCCCAAAATGGGCAGAAAAAGCCCTGCAAAGAGGTGAAGACTGACCCAACATCGAACCACTCTTACCCAAAGTTGAGCATATTTTACGGTGAAGAAGGAAAGGGAGAAGCTAATTGGGATAGTTTTAGATATGAAATTGAGTGCATAATAAATGCTAGGAGCTACTCTGAGGAACAAATCATGTTCGGAATTCGACGCTCAACGAAAGGAGCAGCAGCAAATAAGATTAGAAGGTTATGTCAAGGAATTAAGTTGAATAAAGTTCTTGAGAAGCTAGATAATTCCTATGGGATAGTTGAAACGAAGGAGAGCATAATGAAACGATTTTACACCTGTGAACAAAAGAGTGGGGAATCAGTGGAAACATACGCGACAAGGCTAGAGGATTTGTTTTACAAGGCTGTCGAGCTTGGGGGATTTAAAACAAGCGACACATTAGTGTTGAAAGAGGTTTTACACTCTGGACTCCGAAAGGACCTTAGACTTATATCAACATATCAGTGTGACAAGATAAATGACTATGATCGGTTCAGGAAAGAACTCCGTAAAATAGAAATAGACCAGAAGAACTCTAGCCCAGAGAGGAAGCCATGTAGACCAGCAGTGAACACCCCAAAAGAAGAAGACAGCGAAACAGTCAGACTTTTAAGACAATTAACGGAGAGGATTGATAGGATAGAAAAGGGACAAAAACAGCAGCCACATCAACAACAACAGCAGCAACAACAAGAAGTCTATGTTCCAAGAGGGGGATACCGGGGAAGATGGCGAGGAGGACAAGGACGTGGAGGACAAGGACGTGGTGGAGGACAAGGACTTGGAAGAGGGAGAGGCTACTACAACAATGTTGAAGAGAATGTAATGTTCAATGATGGAAGAAGTTGTTTCATTTGTAATAAGAAAGGGCATATGCAGAGAGACTGTCCTACCATACTGGCCCAGTTTGTTTGTTCATACTGCAAGGAGAAGGGACACTTCAAAAAAGACTGCCCAAACTTTTAAGTGCCCGAGTTGGGGGATCGAACCCGAGCACCCTTTTGTCTGATCCCAAATTGATTGGAAATACTAATGAAGTAAACATCACAATAGCCAACCACCCAACCATTGCATTGTTAGATACGGGTAGTGTTGTTAGTCTTATTTCAGAATCATTTTACCATGAACATTTTCCTTCTATAGAAATACAACCAGTGGGTGATATATTGAACATCGAATGCGCCGATGGAGAAAATTTACCTTACAAAGGATATATTGAAACAACAATAACTACTACTGATGGCCTACCAGAGTCCAAACCACTACCTTGCTTACTTCTAGTTACACCGGACACAAAGTATTCAGCTAGAACTCCTGTCATATTAGGAACGAATATACTACAAGAACTAATGAAGGATTGTTCAACACATTTTGGCAAAAGATTTTTACAGAAAGCTCCTTTACATTCGTCATGGTACTTAAGCTTCCGCACAATGAGTGTAAGAGAAAGAGAACTTAAGAAGAACAAGAATCGCCTCGCTGTAGTTAAGTGCGCTGCTAACGAAAAGATTATTTTGAATCCGAATCAAAGCACTGAGGTGATAGGCTACACTGACCATGAACTTGAATATTGTCCCACTACTGCTATCATCCAAGAGTGTGATGATTGTTCTACACCATCCATAGATGTTACTCCTACTGTCATACATTAGAAGAGAAAAGAAGAAAGAAGTAAGGTTAACATTGTCAAACATCACTACAAATCCTATAGTCATTCAACCAAGAGCAGTGTTGTGTGAAATACAACCAGCTACAGTAGCCAAAGAGGTTTTTGAGAAGATTGAAAAAGATAGGACCAAACTATTGGATGATTTAAACATTGATGAATCAAATGTACTAGATGATGGACAAAAACAAGAATTAATGAATTTACTTAGGAAACATCAGGAAATATTTTCAACTGGTGAAACTGACATTGGCATTTGCAATCTTATAAAACACAGAATTGATTTAATAACTGATGTTCCATTTAAGCAAAGACACCGCCGAATACCACCATCAATGATCGAAGAAGTACGCAACCATATTGAACAACTGTTAGCGGCTGGTGTCATCAGACCATCGAAGTCACCATATACCTCGAACGTGGTACTTGTCCGAAAGAAGAATGGGAAGTTGCGACTCTGTGTCGATTACAGACAACTCAACAGCATCACTATCAAGGATTCCTTCGCACTGCCTCGAATGGAAGAGATATTCGATAGTCTTCATGGCGCAAAGTATTTTACGACTATGGACATGAAGTCTGGGTACCATCAGGTCGAAGTTGAAGAGAAGCACAAAGAGCGAACTGCGTTTACAGTAGGTAATATGGGCTTTTACGAATATTGTAAGATGCCATTTGGTTTGACCAATAGTCCAGAGGTTTACCAAAGAATTATGCAGGAAATACTAGGTGATCTTAACATGAGTATTTGCCTCATATATCTAGATGATGTAATTATCTTCAGTGACTCCTACGAACAACACCTGGAGCGTCTAGACATCATACTGACCAGACTACATGCGGCTAACCTGAAATTAGCACCGGAGAAATGTCATTTCTTTAAACCAAGCGTCAGCTTTCTTGGACATGTGGTTAGTGCTAATGGAGTCGAAACTGATCCCGCAAAGATTGAGAAAGTGAAAGGTTGGCCAGTTCCATCCAACTCTGATGAACTTCGCTCCTTCCTCGCTTTTGCTGGATACTATCGCCGATTCATTCAGAGTTTTAGCGACATTGTCAGACCATTGAATGAGCTACTGCCTCCAACTACCACCAAGAAAGGGACCAAGACACCAAAGCCTGAGTGGAAATGGACAGAGAAAGAGCAAGCTGTCTTCGACCATCTGAAGGAGCTTTTGTCCTCTCCACCCATATTGGCCTACCCAAACTTTCATTTGCCGTTTGAGTTACACACAGATGCATCGGGTAAAGCATTAGGTGCCGTGTTGTACCAGTTACAATATGGAAAGAAGAAGGTTATATCGTATGCAAGCAGAGCCTTAAATAAGTCTGAACGAAACTACAGTGCATTCAAGCTGGAGTTTTTAGCTCTGAAATGGGCGGTAACCGAAAAGTTCAGCGATTACCTTACCTTGTCTCACTTCACTGTCCTGACTGATAACAACCCACTGACTTACGTACTCACCAGTGCCAAGCTTGATGCTACTGGACAGCGATGGGCTGCAGCTCTTGGTGAATACTCGTTCGACATCCATTACAGAGCTGGGTTGAAGAACCAGGACGCTGATGGCATGAGCAGGTATCCATATGAGAGGATAGTCGACACGGACAACATAGATAGAGTGCGAATTAATGACCCATCTGTAAAGGCCATTTGTAATATGATTGCAGTGCCATATGTTGATACTCTACCTATGAAGATGAACATCTTGGAAGCAACTGAAGATATGGGCCAACCTCTGGCTCAGAAGGAAATGAGAGAAATAAGAAGGGCGCAGCGCGCAGACCCTCTCATTGAGAGATGGAGAAAGGCCGTCATTGACCAAAGATTACCCAAAGACTTTATGCACGGCCATGACCTTACTATGAAGAAGCAATTTAAAAACTTGAAGATCAAGAGAGGAATCTTGTTTAGGATTGTGCATGATACCAACGATGACATTGAACAGTTAGTAATACCAGAGTCGTTCCAGAAAGAGATCTTAGTTGGTATTCATGATTTGTCTGGACATCCAGGGCAGGAGAGAACGATGCGCTTAATGAGAGAGAGGTATTACTGGCCAGGTATGACAACAGATGTAAAAAACTGGATCAGTAAGTGTGATAGATGCATTAGAAGGCAAGGAAGGATAGATAAAGCACCACTTGTTAATATCAACACCTCTTACCCTCTTGAACTTTTATGCATTGATTATCTCACATTAGAACCATCAAAGGGTAACGTGAGTAACATTCTTGTAGTCACAGACCACTACACGAAGTTTGCAAAGGCCATACCGACACGAAATCAAACCGCCAAAACAACAGCAGAGGCACTCTACAACGAGTTTTTGGTTCACTTCGGAATGCCTACAAGATTACACTCGGACCAGGGTGCGAATTTCGAAAGCCAGTTAGTATCTGAGCTGTGTCGCATTACAGGAATGAAAAAGAGTCACACCACACCATACCATCCCCAGGGTAATGCAGGTCCAGAGCGGTTTAACCGGACTTTGCTTGCAATGCTTGGTACCCTGGAAGAAGATCAGAAGGCTGATTGGAAGAGGTATGTTAGTAGCCTGGTGTATTCATATAATTGCACCCCTCATGAAGCCACTCGAGTATCACCATATGAGTTGATTTTTGGAAGGAAGCCGAGGTTGCCCATTGACGTCATGTTTGAAAAGGCAAGAGAAGAGCCAGTAAACAAGACAGCAGAAGAGTACTTGGAAGATCTTCAAGAAAGAATTGTGAAGACTCATGGAATAGTTGAACAGCATACTAGGAAGTCGAAAGAAAAGCAAAAGAAGTATTATGACAGAAAGACCAAACCTGTAAGAATACAAGTAGGTGATAAAGTGCTTGTGAAAAAGTTGGCTTTTGACGGCAAACATAAAATTGCCGACAGGTTTGAAGAAGAAGCCTACTTAGTCATAGATCAACCACGAATGGATATTCCAGTTTTCAAAGTGAGAGCGGAAGGCTCTGAAAAGGAAAGGACTTTGCATCGAAACCACTTACTCTTGGTAGAACATCAGGATGAAGACAGTGAGTTGGATGAAGTTGATGAAACAGAATTGGAAGGAAGGGATGCATCCATAATAGAAGAAGCACACAAGATGATTGATGGTGCATATGATTCTGACGAAGAAAGTGAAGGTGCAGGAAATACAGGACTTGTATTCCAACATGGGGACGCCTATGAACCTGAGACTTGTGTCAATCATGATGATAGCGAGGCTAGTGAAAGGGTTGAAGTTGTAGATCTCGGTGATGAGGAGATAAGCGTCATTAGTGAAACTGATATTGCTAATAATTTCAACCTTGTTATTTCAGAAGATGATCTGGATTTCCTGGAAGATTCTATTGCTGAGAAACAACAAGAAGAAACCGTAGATGTCTTACCTACTGTACAAGAGGTCGAAGAACACAGAGATGAACGGACAGCTGATGAAGCTACCGGAGGAACGGAGTTCGAGGTGGTACCAGAGGAAGACAGAAAACCTAAAGAGAGACCCACACCAGTACCAAGACGCTCAGACCGTGTAAGGAAGCCACCTAATAGATTTGGTGAATACCAGATGTACAGTAACCAGCCGGTGGACCGCAAGTTACAGGCCCTAGACACGCTGATGCAGTCAGGAGTACTGAGAGATGTAGATAGTGAAATGGCATACCAACTTATTGGTGCCATTATGAACAAGAATTGACATGTTTTATTGACATTTACTGTAATTGGAATTGTGAAATCGTTGTTTTTATATTATTTTTTTACTGTAACATTTTGTGTAAACTCTGTGGTCATAGTTTTGGGACCAGGGGAGGAAAGTATGACTGTCTTAAATTTGCTTGTTAATCATTGTAATGATCATTGCCACTAATGTGTTGTCTGGTAACTATAGTTTAGTCACATACTAGAGAGTGGTATATCGCTGAAGTTTTTTTCTTAAGACTTATGTTTATAGTGTGTGTAGACATACTTTTTTGTAAGTACGTTGTTATATACGGTAGGTGAAGTAATTAGTGCATATTGTCTGACTATACCTTTGACTTGAATTGAAAGTGACGCAATGACGTGACGTCATTTTACGTGGAGGGGGAGTATGTGACCAGACCGATGATTATCTGACCGGACTGTGCATTGCCGATTTTACTTATTGATATCATTTGGAATACTTCTGTTTTAATCATCAGTTCAGCATGGTTTACTTTCAAGGAATCGGATTGGTCAAAGGTTTATGTAACCTTTCTTATGATTGGTTCGTGGATATTTCGCTCACTGTTTCCCACGATTTTCTGCAGTCAAGACGTGCTTCATGCAGTCTTAGTTTTAGTAACTTTTAAAATCCTTGCGAGTCTTTTTGAGGTTTATTTCAAGGTATGCATTCCTAGTTTTATCCATGTATTTGTCTGTGTTCTCGCTGAGATGATTTATGTCATTTTGTGTAGCGCTTTTATTCGCGATTGTCCGAGATAAGGTGTTATCCGAAAAGCGGTATATTATTCTATAAAATAACATAACAATTGATCTTTTCACTTATCATATAATCTATGTACACTTACTATTCTTTTAACTTACTTTTTAGAGACTAACTAACCATTTCAATCACTGTGAGTGAGGGGAGGCGTACTGAAGTTTTCAATACCACATATTGGTAAGTACAGTGTATGAATGTTATATGTTGTATACGCTGTACAATGTTTTTGTATTTGCTTTGACCGTTTGTCATTGGGGTTATATGTTCTTTTGTATTACATTGTATGCCATGTTTGTACATGTCATTGTGTGTTATGTGTTATGTTGTATATCAGATACATATAGGCCACTAGCAGTCTTTTATCTCATCTTCTATTTATATATGTATGTGTCTTAAGTACATTGTTTATGTATATAATATATCTTGCAGATTACAAGTCTTCAGAACCTGACTTAATTTGGTATTTATATCCCCGGATTACCATACTGTTATAGATACAACAATGCACTGATAATGTCTGTTTTCAACACAATTCTTTAAGCGTCAACACTTCCTCGTATATTTTCTCTGTTATGTAGTCATAATACGCCAAATGGCCTGTCCATGACCATCTTACCGAGCCGTATGCTGATGACATCTGTGATTCTGTAACATGCCTTTATCAGAATGCAAATATAGATATCTCAAATTATACTAGAAATCATATAATTATAAAGAATGAAGCAATATACTGGTATACTGGCAGTGAAAAAATACTAAGAAAGGGGGATCAAAAAATACAATCATTCGTGAATTATGTTCTTGAACGTTTGATGCAAAATTAATAAGTTACAATGACAATTCCTTTACATTCTCTATTTATTTAGTGATAAGCTATATTTAGACTTAGCCTGAGATTGTGGGCTAGGATTCTATGTCTTTAAATAGCATATTCTGCTTTTTTCTGATGATTTTTAGGTTTAACGCTTTATCTGAATTTATTTATTTCAATAATTTATGGAACAAAAAACAAATATTTCAATATTTTTATTGACAATGGCGAAGCATTAAATATTTGATCGCGTTTATAAACTCCTTGACGACGGTCTTAACTCTCAAAACCACACACTTATGTTTTAAGTTTAAGTTTTAAGTTGTTATACATCAAGTGCAAAATTAACTTACCATATTTTATAACTCCACAACATCTAAATATATTAGTATAACCCCTTTAGCCTAGATTGTGTAAATTGGTTAAACAATTTGATTATGGTATTGTTGTATTTAGAGGCTCATAGAACTACGGCGTCACCCCCCCCCCCCCGGTCATTATTCTTTAGAAAAAGTGACTCGTCATTCACAACTTTATGTAGTTAATTATCGCAAGATTATGCAGTAGAAATGGTATTCTAAGGAGTAGTGGTAGAAGTATTTGTCATCATCATTATTTAATTGTCGAAGCGGAAGTTTTAGCAGAAGCAGCGGCAGCAGCAGTACCAACTGTACTAGTAAGTCTTGAGAGCCCAAGTCTTAAAAGACCAAACAAGTTATATACCTGTTTTATGTTATCTTTCTCTTTTGTTTGAAAAATTAATGGGATACTCAAAGAGTCTCAGATTGAGTTGAATGGTTTGATGACAACTGCATTGATAGACTGTTGATCCATGATGACATTAGTGAGTGATGATTCTAATCAGAAACTTAACTTAAATTACCAATCCATGACGTAATGAAGTTAAGTTTTATAGGTTGCGATACGAATAAAATAGCCTTTGTGGGTTATATTGAGACTGACATCAGAATACCTCATGTAAGCAAACGGCAGATGTGCTGTCCAAGTGTTAGTTGTAAACAACATTGATACCAGCTTGACAGTCTAGTTGTTATTGGCATTAACATGATCAGAATGTTAGGTGGTTGATATAAAGATAAGCTTATGGAGGTGTGCAAATCGGCGATATCGTCTGCAACATCCAGCATTTAGTCAAGATTATAAGATTACCTAAACAAGAAAATGAGACGTTCAGCCCTTCCAGACCGTAACAATTTCGTAACAATCGGACAGTACCACTACTGTCACAGAACAGTCAGAACAAGCTACTATCAGGATAACGTTTTTCCGCGTGTGTTCAATTTCATTGCACTACCACGACATATAGGATGCCGGTGGAAATTTAAATATGTCCACCATACCAATTTCGATCCTGTTGTCGAAGTAATTTCTTTGTGAATTGCAATATGCCTAAGTGTTGAAATCTTGGTAACCGTCAGTACAGTTTTAAAAACAATAGAATAACACTCAGAGCAAGGACTACCTTTAGAAAATATTTGTATTTAGATACTATGTATTTGTTTCTCAGGTTTCTCTTGACATCGGGAATACTGCCCTAGTGAGACATGCAATTTGGCTTGACAATCCTTAACCGTTTAAGGAGCCGTACGGAAGAGTCAAACCTGGAATGATCGATAAAGTTTTGGAACAACTACAGAAGATGTTTTTAATAGGTGCCAATAGTTCATCGAAAAGTAAATTCAGGTTCTATGTCGTAATCGTACGGAAAAAAGATGGATCGATTCGCTTCTGTATCGACTACCGGGAGCTGATTTCTAAAAAAACAGAGATGCATATTCGCTCCAATGTGAATGTGTTCCTTACTTGAGTATTGTAAAATTATGCTGGATGATAGTATGTATTGTATATAAAAATTTAAAGATATGCACATGTACTTCAACGCTGTTTTTGTCTTGATTCAAGAGTTAATGTTCTAAGAATTCGTTTTTATTGAAAGGGTGATCGGTCTTCATTTTTCTAATCTGGTCTTGTTGTAAATGTTGTAATTATCCGGAACTTTTTGTAAGAAGTATCATTATGTATGATGTCTTAGTGGAATATGTTTTATTTTGTCTTGCCATGTTTAAGGATTGTCGAGGACGACAGTTTTCTAAAGGAGGGAATATGTCGCAGTGTAATTATTATGCGTTTATTGAAATCACAATAATTGTTACCATGAATAGGGCAGTATATTTATAACTGAATTTCCCCGAAACATGTCACAGAAATGTATGTTATATGTCACAAAAATGTATGTTTCACTCCCGAAAAAATCGTACTTCAGAACTAAATAAAACATAAACTTTTGAAATGTTTTAATTTTTGGCTTTCCCAACCCTATTTGCACTGTGGAAGGCCCTTAAGGTCTCTTGTAACATCTCACTATAACCCATATTTGCATGCAGGTTTACCCAATAGCAGTCTATTCACCTTAACGTATTGCGGTTTGATCGCTGAATAAGCATGATTAATAAATAATATATAACGTATACAAACTTATTGCAGGTGAATAATTATCGTGTGTTATACCAATTCATCATTTAACATGTGTATTGAACCCTTTATGTCTTATAACTTAAAATGACTTTGTATTGAAAACATAATTATTTATGTATTGTTCCATTATTCGCTTTACAATGGCTTCATAAACATTATTGACAATATATTGTATACATATATATCCGGCAACATGTCGATCATAAAAGGGCCACACCCAAATAACTATATTAAATATGTTTCAGTTGTTCAGTGTTTAAACAGTGCTGCACATCTTTTAATTTACAACCGCTTTTGGAGGCCTTGGTTTCAAATGTTTACGTGACAAAATCTATCTGCTTGGGTTCAACTTGTCAATAGTATCAAATTACACTGAAGGCCGCGCGACTCTTCAATGGCATTTTTGGAAAATGGGTATATCTAATTACACTGAAGAAACCTATGACTAAGTACTGAAAAATATTGCCACTCTTACAGGCAGCTTACAGAAGTTTTAATTGTGTACAGTTGGAATTACCAAAAGGTCAGTTTGTCGTTTTACTATTTCTGTATATTTTTTAGTTATTTCTTATATTTTCTTCGGTATTGTAGTCCCCAAACTCAGCGATCCATTTATTCCATTATGAACATGTATGTTAACTTTAATTGCCTCGTTTACATAAATGTTTGAATAAATGTATTTATGAGTACTCTCTTAAAAGTATGAGTTGGGTCCATTTGTTTCAAGTAATTGACAAACCAGGATGGAAATTGAAAAATGTCATTTATTCACATTAAATGACGTATATCGTTACAAACGAACAATATGCATGGCCGCAACAAAGTTGGAGGTAAATAAAACGCCATAAGAATATGTTTTATCAACTATTGTGAATGATAACGTAAAATCAATTATTTTGAAACCGCACTTGTTGTCAATGAGGCCTTTTCATAGAGAATGCCATTTTTGTGGAAGCGGTTACAAACTACTAGTATGTTATTGTAGAATACGTAATTTATTGATATCTATTGCTTATTTTGTTCATTTTTGCTAATCATTTGTTTAATAAGTGAGTTGTTTTCGTTATTTTTTCTGTTACTAAAAGAGAAGCCGCCATTTTCTTTGCAAGTGCGCGTTTTGGCTTACGGAAACTCACGAAAAACCAGGGGTTTTTTTCGGCTCTAGTATTAAAGTTCGTGCATGCAGACGATCGAAGATTAGATGTTTAGGCGTGAAACCACGTTTTTTTAATCAATTCAAATTTGTTTTCATTCTTTCAAAATGTTGAAAGTAGAGATACATTGAATAGTTTGAATAAATTTGTTCATAACTTCATAGAATTAAGGTGAATTATGTATGAGGGTAGTTTGTTGACACTATTTAAGCTTTGATAAAACTTAGGAATAATTTATGATATAAATTATGAATAAGTATCTTATTTTTTGTTACGTTACTTTCTTCGACGGGCGATCTTTAAGGCTTTGAGACAGGTTTTCTCATTTAATATTTCTAAAGAGTCCATTTTATTTAAGCTTTTATCCATGGGAACATTCTGTTAAACTATTAAGTTATCGGGTACCCTGCATGAGACACGTTTGAATACTTCAACTTTTTTTAGCAAACGTAAGGTTACCTCGATCTGCGAGATATATACGGCTTTACTTTAAACAAATATAGAAATTAGGCTTCAAGACGATATTTGTTTTCAATAATTAGGCTATAACTACATAATTATTACATGCATTCGTCATTAAAGATGGTGACCCTAGTCGAAACAACAAAATATATCTTATTCTTGTAAACAAACGCAGTGTTGTAGGATTTTTCAAATACATTTTCAAAGTTTGTCCATTTTTTCGTCTGAAATCCGTGCCTTTATTTTCGATTTTGATCAATGATTGGTATATTATTCAACGTTTATAAACAAAATAACATAATAAATAACTACTAAAAAATGAAAATATAATGTATAAGTCATTGATAATAATTTCATTTTATTAATTGCTGATTCATCTTGTATTCCGTGGTCCGTCCCAATTTTCATAAGCCTCCTGTTTTGTCAACAATTTCTGGACTGACTTGGGTGCTGGCGGTTAGCCCAAACATGCCAAATGAACCAGCATTCGGAACTCCTAGGCCATTTTTCTCCCGAAAACAACCTCGGATGTATATGGACGGTTTACATACTCAGAAATCAGTATGTTTAAGTCGGCTGCAAGTAGATCGCGTAGTATTTTAATTTAGCAGTTACTTAACTTAATGACTTAACTTTTGGGAATCTTAATTATGTTTGCAATAATGCACTTCACTGGCAATCAATTTAAACTTAGATCAATAAATACAAGCTAAAACACAACATTTAATTAATGACACAATTCAAAAATTTACGAACTACTTCTACTGATGTACCAGCATACATTGGTGCCGAGCTCCCCCAGTTCTGAGGCCCGAGAGCCTTTCTGCCTACCGGCCTCCCTACCTACCTACCTACCAACCCCTGTTGTTTTCGATAAAAATGGCTGAGGAGATCCGAATGATGAACCAGAAAATTAAAACAGTTTTTGTTTATTGTTTATTAGCATAAGAACAAAAAGAGTAGAATATGTTATTTATAGAAATAGAATCCTAGCTCACAATCTAAGCTAAGGTCTAAATCAAGCCCGTATTGCAATTTATTGCAATATATTGCTAACTTAATTGAAGACAAATTATCCAGGCCCCTGTATCAAAACATGCTATTTTTTAAAGACAAATCACTAAATAAATAGAGAATGTACAGGAATTGTTATTGTAACATATAGATTTTGCATCAAACGTTTTAGAACATAATTTACGAATGATTGTAACTTTTGATCCCCGTTTCTTAGTAATTTTCTCTGCCAGTATACCAGTATATTGCTTCATGCCTTATAATTATATGATATCTAGTATATTTTGAGATATCTATATTTGAATTCTGATAATGGCTTGTTCCAGAATCACAGATGTCATCATCAGCCGGCGCGAAGGGATCGAAATGGACAGGCCATTTGGAGTATTATGACTACCAAACAAATACAGAGAAAATTTTCAAGGAAGTGTCGCAGCTTAAAGGTTTGTGACGAAAACAGACATTATCAATGCATTGTTATATCAACAAAAACAACAACAATAACAACAACAACAACCACAACAACAACAATGACGTTGATTTGGTATAACGGCGATTTGTATATCGCAACAACCATGAAAAAGTATCAGATTAAATTGCGGGTCAGAATGTTATGCGCCAGTCAATTGTAATTCCGCCCCCAAGGTCGGAGGAATAGCGGAGACTAGGGCTTTCGGTCCAGCCAAGCCCGGGTAAAATCCCCGCCCTTACGGGCGAATTACTGGTAAAATCCTCGCTAAATACCCCGCACCCCGTGGACCCTAGTAAGGCAAATTCCCAGCTATTTCGGGCGCTAAGACAAAACCACCGCATTCGACCAACACTGCGGGGCCACATGGAAGGTAAACACGGCCAATTCCCCGGCTATCCCCGGTTTCCCGCGGACCTGTGGTTCGGGGCCGTGGATACAATTGACTGCCGCATTATTTAGGAATACTATGATTCAATGTGTACGAGTATATACGTATAAAACCTATCAACACAAGTTAAGTCAGTCATCTTAACAATAAACAGAGATTTACAAATGGTAGAATTAGTGAATAGTTCAACTATTCAATATCGAGGACAACCATATCTAATATACTCAGCAAATTACATTTTAACTTTAAAATACCATTGTCTTTAAGATGTCATAAAGGTAGATACTAGAGTGTAATGAAATAAAAAAATAGTATTCAATATACAATAAAAAATATTCAAGACAAGAAATGCGGAATAAGAATGAATAATTTGATAGATGACTAGATGACAATTTCCTTAGTTCCATACTATTACTTTTTTATAACATCTCCCTTTAAAAATGATGCACAAAAAGTCCAATAGCATTGTAAAACAATTCCATCGTAAGTTGGTACCTAGTAATATTATTTTGTAGTTCTTGTGCTCGTATTACACAGGCGTGAATTCCTTTATGAAGATATAAATACATGTAATGATCAATAAGATCAATTCACGAAATCATGTGTTTATCTGTTTAGTAATGGTACGGTTTTACTTTATTATTGACATTAAAGTAGCATATTGGGTTTCAGTGACATTGATTTAAGCACATAAGAATCAGTGTGTGTATACCACGTGATAAATGACGTCATAAATGCTACGTCGGAAGGCTTTAGCTTAAAATAAAAACTTAAATCAAAGATAACTTTTACTGCACGATTTTAAATGCAACAAAGGGCAGTCTATGCCGCTTTAAGATCACCGCCATCGTTTTAATACCGGAGTTTGATAGGGTGACCAGCTTCATCAAACACTTCGACAAACCTGTTTCCAAAATAATGCTTTGACAGTGCTCCGTCAGACGTCCGTATTGTAAAACGGTTTGTCGAGGTGTTCGTTAAAGACTAGACTCTCAATCAAACTCTGGTAAAATACTGAATGGGGGGCGGGGGTAGACTGCTCTATGATTTATTAAACATGGTGAAGAAATAGTGAAGTTATCTTTGTTTCAAGTCTTCATTTGAAGCAAAATCTTGCCTTCCGACGTAGCATTTATGACGCAATTCATCACGTACTAAGAATGAAATATTTAAAATCACTTAATAAGCAATTTAATATACAATACACTAGTAATTAGTTATTCGATTAATTAATAACAATTGGTGCATATTTTACCAGGGGTTGAAAGCTTGAGTTGATTTCTTCAGCTTCGTAAAAAAGGGTTTTGATTTAACTATACTAGGTTAACGAGCCACGTTACTTTTACACCCGGATCACCTCCCTTAAAACATCGTATCAAATGCTACTACAACACAGGGACCACAGAAAAAGCGCAAAATCAGAGTCACACCTTTAAACTTCCATACGTATATGAGGGAGTTTTAATCATGCATTAGCCAATATGCAAATTTTAGATCTACTGATAAGCTCTTGACCAGTGGCCTCAAGCCACTTTAGGTTGGTGCTAGATTAAATATGAATTGAGGGAAATTCTGGGTTAAAAATGTGGACTAAAACATTATTTTCAAAGTGTTTGAGGCAATGACACAAGGTTTGCTGTCAAAAGACTTAATGAAAGATATATTTTGATACCTTTGATACCTCCAAAAATGAAACAAATATATCATGTGATCTGTGATCGTAATAATTTACTTTCGTATCATCCATTATAACAAAAACATGATTTAGTAAGCATATTTCCGGGCGGGGAATGAGGACCTTCAAAATATCATAGAAACTCCTTTCAACTCAGCAGGAATATAATTACTGTTGAAATGCCTTCTTGTATTTTAGATGTATACATTCGTCCTTTATATGCATGTTCAACTCCAGTAGGTACAGCACCGAATGTTAACCCGTTATGTAAATGTGTTAATAACCCTGCGTCCCGGCTAATACATATGGACGGCTGCCTAAAACTAATAATCAGTTTGTTTAAAAAAACTGTCAATTATATAATAATAAATATGAATATTAGAGCGCAACATGACTGTAAAAGCTCATGTAGACTAGATTTGTTGCCCAAACTGAATAATTACCAGCAAACACATTAATGTTTTATTCATATCTTGCTACCTAGGATAACCCATGGGGTACCATGCATTTTCACATTTCTAATGGATTTATTTAGTTGTTTCTGAAGAAAAATGTACATGGGAGAATTATTTTCTGCAGACTTTCTTCTAGTAATTAATAATGCTATTGGTGTTCTATTTCAGACGAACTCTCCAATGATGCCATCGTTAAATTGTACAAAATGAATCATCCGTTTTTAAGCGTATTTAAGCACGAGTTTGTTATAGTCCAAGCCGGCCTCTGGTATCATTCGATCGAAAAGAACGCGGAAGAGATAGTTTGGCAAACATCACTCACATTCAAAGACTTATACAAGCTTAAAAACAAAAAGCGAGGATCAAAAATTCCTAATGAAATCCCGAGCTGTAAAGGGGCTGGCGACATCTATCTTTTTATAGATTGGTTGGATGCAGGGAAACACCTGGAACAGATTTACCATGTTTTGCTGAGTAATTGTCAACATTTCGCAAAGCTTGTGTGCGATGCTGAACACGAATTCAAAATAACAGGTATTAACCAAGGATCAAAGCACGGTGTCTGGCTTACACTCAGAGAGTGCATATATCTCAATCTCATTTAGTCTAAGGGAAATTCTCGAATAAATAAATCATGCAAACAGACGATCGAAGACTTGATTTTCTGGCGTGAGGCCACGTTTTTTTATCTTTTAATATTTTGGTTTAATTAAGCTACTTAATTGTATTTAGACAAACTACTGCTGGCGCCCCCTTTTTCACACCTTTTGGTCATGTGACCTCTAATGGGTTTTCTGGGAGCCAATTACTCGTTCCGTGCTAGTCATTACATGCGCGCTTATCAGACTAGACGCTTGCCATATGATTAAATTACCCTCCAGCCCATTCCCAATTTCTAGGTACAATTTTATTTATTTTAGTTTTCTTCCCCTTATTTGTATTAGTTTATATTTTATCAACAGATGCAATTTTAATTATTGAGTGTTTATATTTTTGTACATTTTGTAATGCGCTTATCATATTATGTAATTGTTTGCCATATTATATTTTGCCTGTGCTTTATATAAAAATTGTTCGCGCGTTTCTGTAGTTTGGAGCAATAGTTTAGTTAATGTAATAAATCTCCCTTTAACCCCTTATCGGTTGTTTGTTTAATTTACTTCTTTCAAAGTAATGAATGAAAGTAGGGATACATTTAATAGCTAGTTTAAATATATTTGTTCGTAACTACTTAAAACTAAGATGAGTTTTGTATGAGGGTAGTTTGTTGACGCTATTTGAGCTTTGACATACATTACGAATTATTCATGACATAAATTATCGGTGATGTTTGAACATGAATTAATTTGTAAAAATGTAATTTTTTGTTATGTTAAACTTTTTGACACACGACATTGAAGACTTTGGGCCATTTTTCCTAATCTAAAATATCTACACAGTCCATTTTATTTTAGCTTTTATCAATGGGAGTTCTGTTAAAATATTGAGTGAGCATTATGTATATTAACAACATTTTTACGTAAGCCTCACGTCAACTTTGTACACTTTATTAGAGACTTTTGCACGCTTCCACCTTTATGAGTAAACGTGAGGTTACCTCGATCTGCGAAACATATATGGCAGAAGCTCGGCACACTACAGTTCTTTGAACCAAATATACAAATTTGGCTTTAAAACGGATTTTGTTTTCAATAATCAGCCTATAACTCTATAATATAGCATTCGTCATAAAAGCTGGTGTCACTAGTCGAAACAAGAAAAAAAATCCTATTTTTGTAATAATTTGCGGTGAAATAGGATTTTTCAATTATATGCTTTCAAACAAAGTTTCTCCATTTTTTCGTCTTTAATTCTTGCATCTATATTCCGCTTTTAATCAATGATTGTTCTATTGTCAAAAGGTTTATTAACAAAAAAAACATAATGAATAACTACTAAAACAAATGCAACATTAATCCAAAAGTCATTGCTTATAATTTATTTTTATTAATCGCTGATTCAACATGTTTTTCCGTGGTTCGACCTAATATTCATAAGCTTACGTCGCGCCTGATTTGTCAATAATCTCCTGACTGACTTGGGTGCTTGGTTAACGTCAACATGCGAAATTAACCAGAAAATTAAATCATTTTTTTATTCGTTTAGGTTGTTTATTAACATGAGATAAAATAGCAGAATGTGCTATATTTAGACATGGAATTTCAAAATATGAGGCAACGTCTAAATCTAGCCATATAATCATAATTATTTGGGAGCAACAATACTCTAATTTACTGCATATGTTATTTGCACAGCCCGTATTGCAATTTATTGCAATATATTGCTTACGAAATATCATAAAAAAAATAAAGATAAGTCACTAAATAGATAGACAATATGCAGAAATATTATTGTTAGTTATACTTTTTCATCAAACGTTGAAGGACTTGATTTACGAATGATTTTTTTGTCACTTATTCACTGCCATTATATAAGTATATGCATATATATCGGTATTTAACTATACCGCTTCATTCCTAATACATAAATTATAAACTGATATTTTATGATTTCTACATTTTAATTCTAGTAGTGGCTTGTTACAGAAACGCTGATGTCAGAAACTGGCAGCTTAGGATCGATGTCAGAGGCATGGAGATCCATGTTCGCGTTCTATGAGGAACACAAGCAAGTGTTCCAGCTTAAAGGTTTATGTTGAAATTAGACACATTATCAATGCATTGCTTTATCATAACAACAACAACAACAACATGTCCGTTTATTTGGTATTTCGGCGAATTTTATGTAGCAACAACCATAAAAAAGGACAGATCACGTTGCCACGGATCTAAATATTATTTAGGCATAGTATGATTGAATATATAAAGGTAGAATTAATGACAAGTTGAACTATTAAATATCGAGGACATCCTTATGTGATATACTCAACAAATTGCATTTTAACTTTAAAATGTCGCTGTCTCTAAGATATCATATAGGTAGATAGTACTGAAATCAAAATACAGTGTTCAATTAACAACAATAAACAAAAACTTTTTAAAACAAGGCATGTGAGATTAGAATAAGGAAAATAATAGGTAACAATTTCCTTCGTTCAATAATATTGCGTTTAAAAATAATCAACAACAAAACCAATAACATTGTTATACAATTCCATCGTAAATAAGTGCATAATACCACTATAATTGACAAATGCATGCAACGTGAGGCAGTACAACGTGCAAGAATAATTAAGTTCCAGGGATATTATAAAATTTACGCACATTTCCCACGTGAAGTTGAATAAAATAGGAAAAAACTGTATCCGCTCGTTAGGGAGTACATATAAAAGGGCCATATTTTTTATATGGTACGCGATAGGCTTTATGTGAACGGATATCTATGATACGACTACTAAGTCATTCAACAAACCTGGAGGCCAACTTGATGGGCCTGGACCCCTGTGTTGGGCACCCAAAGTAAGGGTGATTCCCATAAATTTATTCCCGAGATGGAATCAAGACGGTTTATCTCATGGCCGGTAACGGCCGTAAGCACCCGTGCCGTCAATGGCATATCCCGACAGCCAAACCCGTAGACAACTCTTCGACCATATACCCATGGAAGCCCCCCCCCCCCCGTACCCCAAGTATATCACTACAACAAGACCACTAGATGTAAATCCCACCAGGGTACTTCTCGCGACAAACAATGCTAAAATGCACCGTCCACTTTTTGGAACGCCGTATCGCTTTTCGGTACTTGCCGCTGAGACCCCCAACCGCACCGCACTAACGGACATTAAACGTAAGGCTGTGCCCCCCCCCTCCCTTGATCTTGAAACTGCCATAAAACGCTTTGATGATGCCGGCTTCCCTTCACAACCGTCAGTGCACGTGGACAACAGTGCCGTCATCGAAATTACCACCACCAACCCCCGCCAAAACTCCATCCACAGTGGACGATACACGTACCTAGGACAGGCAAAGAGAGTCATTGCTGATCTATGACCACTTAATTAACAATAGTAACCAATTGTACATTTGCCCTTTTGCAATTCATAACATTAATAATTGATACAACTTGAATTTCTTAGTTGATGGTAACACGCATAAGGATTGATACTTGAATAAAATGAAGGCGCTAGTAGCATACATAGCGAGTTGTTTTCTAATCGATATCGGTACAGATGTAATACGGACGTTTGACCTGATAATGATATGTTTATGCACGGCACATAAAATATCCCAACAAACAGGATATTTTTTAAAATGTGATTACGATTACAATTTTCATTAGATGTTTTAATGTTGATTGAGATACAAGTATTACACATAACACTGTAAATAACAGTACTACAAGTTTAATTATTTTGTCTCTAAATGTCTGCGATTTAAAATCTAAAATGGATTGTCCCGAATGCAATGATTTTATAATTCAATATGACATTGTTGGTTAAGAAGAAACGCACATTAATGATTTAGATTACATAGCTATTAAAGATTATAAAATATTTAACCAAAAATAGATCAGAGATTGTCGTCAATTCACGCAAATCAGATGGAATTGCACTTATCGCAAAAAGGGATATTTCCAAATATGTTACAGTGTTAAATACTTATTGTTAATTATTAATTTGGTTCCCTGAATAACATTCTTTAACCTCCTAAAGAAAACAACAACAAAAATGCTTTTCAATTGTAATATTTTGAAGTCTCAGTGAAGAACTTGGGAAACAGATCAACACATACAGCATGAACTTGCAACATGAGGAAAATATGTCTAGGTAACAACATGCTTGTTCCTCCTTCTGGGGAAACACAGAAACCTCTGCTCATTTTGCATCTAGATTCACAGGATTTGTCTTGTACCATTAAATGTCGGGCCTCAATACCAATAAGCTCCTTAACAATAATGTATAGAAAACATATCATTTACATTATGCATGTATACGTACTCTATCAAGTTATACAATTGTATATTAGATCGTTATTTTCTTTGTAAAACAAATAGATCATTCATATGTTGAAATTGCATAACCCATGTACTATGCTTGTAAGTATTTCCAGTGGATTCATTTAGTTTTTGTGGAAGAGACAAACTAGGAATCATCTGTCTGGATGAATTGGCAAAGCTCTCTTTTCATATTAACTATTTTTGGTTCCTCTAGGAAATTGCACGACAAATAAGCTACATATCTGATGGTTCCAGTTAAATAACCATGATTTGCTTAAGACCTTACAAGAATAATGACATTTTTTATTGACAGTGTATTATTCATGTAACAATATATTAACCTTTGACAACAGCGTGTTTTTGTAGTGATAGATATCTTCAACGCAAGTAGAATGACGAATCATTGACGTCATTTAACGTTCCCGGTGTAAAGTATCGATACACGTGAGCCATGATTCTTTTGTACTATTGCAAACACACTTGACGTTGACAGCATCGTTGCAGTCTACAGCTATAAAGATTCGTTACAAAAACCGGTTTTCCAAAAACGGTGTTATTGTGTCATTCAGGGATTGGCAACCTTCGAAAAAACATAGCGAGAAAGTATCGATACACGGGAACATCTTTCCTAAATATTTTTTGTAGTATATAGTCATGATACCTTTGTTCTATTTCAGACCTACTTACCGCCGACAAGATCGTTGCATACAACAATTTTAAAGAACTGTGTTTTTGGGAACAATGGTTTACCAATAACAATGTTAATGAGCCATCCAGGGATCATCGCAACGAGATTGTTCAGACCTACGACCCTCATGAGCTTAATCGTTGAGTGCTTTTTTTATCCAACAAGCTGTAATATCCTAAAAATGTTATTTTTAAAAGATAAATCACTAAATAAAAAATTTAAAAAAAAACAGAATTATTATTGTAACATATAACTTTTGTATCAAACGTTGAAGAACATAATTTTCGAGTGATAGCATTATATCACTTATTCACTACCAGTTCAACGGTATATATATATCTTTATATTATTTTATATTATTATTTCTATTAACATTTGACCACTACGTATTACTGTAGAAAATAATTATCTACAACGCAAGTAGAATGACGTTATATTGACGTCATTTAACGTGCCCGGTGTAAAGTATCGATACACGGGAGACATCTTTCCTGAATTTTTTTTTTCTAGTTATCAGTCATGATTCTTTTGTTCTATTTCAGACATACTTGACGTTAACAGGATCCTTCCAATCTACAGCTCTAAAGATTCGTCTCATGTTAAGCCATGGATGGAATTGCAAGTTTCGAATGATCAGAGCGAGATGTTTCGGCCGTACGACCCCCATTTACTCATCATTATGTGTATGTCTTATGAAATCAAGTCACAAGTACAGTTACTGAGTAATTAAAGGCCACTGGCCCATAATACATAACATACAAGAACGGCATGAATTGTGTCAGGGTAATTAATCGATACAAGCAAAGTGTAAATAAAAATCATATCATATTTCCCCTTAACCATTAATGTTTAGAAGGAGATGGTATACATAATAAGCTAGTTTTCGTAAATCTTCAGATTGATTTGTGTTTAATAACCTATAAAAATCTTCTAATTCAGTACCATTAGAATACCAATTAAATAGATATTGCGTTCGTATGTCATTATATTTACAACATATAAAGAATGCATGGTATTCACAGTCTAAAACAAAAATGTTAATATTATCTAGACAAAACCGACAAACGCGTTCTTCTCTTGGGATATTATTATGCCTACCAGTTTCAATTAACAATTTATGATTTGAACATCTAAATTTGCTAAAAGCTATTTTGTGTTTGTAAGGTATGTCTAAAGATAAGTAACGTTCCACATTAAGCAAAGTTTTGTATTCTTTATAGTGAAAACACCGACTGGAACTGTTAATAGAATCGTGCCAGTTTTGGTTGAAACAATTAATAATTCTCCGTTTAAAAACACTGATAAATATAGATATATCGCCAACATCTTGAGATATCCAGATATAACCGAAGCCATACATAAAAAGCATATTCTTAATATAAGTTGCCCAGCAAGTGCGTCCAACTTCATCCAACGACTTGAGCATTAAGTAACATTGTTTAGGGTATCTATTATTAGAAAGTTGTAATAATTTGCAATAATATCTAATACAATTAGAAAAATAATTTATACATAAAGGCAATCTTCCACATTCACCAAGAATCATACATGTATTTGTGCTTTTATTAACACCAATATGCTTCCTACAGAAATCGTTTTGTACATATTCAATCTTAAGACAGAATGTATAGCCCCAAATCTGGGACCCATAACATAGAATAGGTTTTATCATAGTGTCAAACATTTTAAACAGTTCTTTTGTTGGAAAATAACCAAAAGGTTTCTGGTAACGTTTAATAGCAAAAATAGCTTTTTGAGCTTGAGCTGCTAGTTTATCCTGTGCTGGCGTCCATGACAACTGTGGACTAAACAATATACCCATGTATTTATACACAGATGTTGTTTTTATATTAACGCCTCGAAAGAACCACTTCCTATTATTTCGTAAAGGGCCACCATTTCTAAAAACAATTATTTCAGTCTTATCAAGATTGACCTCCATACCGGTATTTGAACAAAAACTATCTATTACGTTTAATTGTTGTTGCAATTTAAAAACCGTTTCCGCACAATTAGCTACGTCATCTGCAAACATTAGACAAATAATATCTGGCATGTCATTAGTAATGAAAATCCCAGAACCACAATTTTCTCGTAAAAGGGCTGATAACTCATTAATGAATAGGACAAAAATTGTCGAACTTGACTTGTCTTCTTGTCTTGTACCGACATTACATGGGAACAAGTTTGTTGCACCATCTGGTGTTTTAACACATGAATTTAAATCGTGATACATAGCTTTAAGAACTCTTAAAAAATTACCATGTATACCTATATTTTGGAGTGATTGGAACAGTTTAACGTGGTTTATTTTGTCAAAAGCCTTACGAAAGTCTACGTATAAACATTAAAAGCGCCCTCCCTTTTTTGATAGATATTTTTGCACCATGGCTAGTAAACAGAATAGGTTATCGACTGTCGAGTAATTACGACGAAACCCAGCTTGACATTCATCAATTTTATAGTTGTCTTCAGCCCAATTATATAGCCTTTTATTTATGGCACCTGAAAATATTTTGTACATTGTATTAGTTATAGATATCCCCCGGTAGTTCCCCGGTAAAGTATTGGGTCCAGATTTGTACACAGGACATATAATACTTTGCCCCCAAGACTCAGGAAAAATGCCAGTCGAAAGAATGCTATTAAATAAGTGTAACAAAAAGGTCCTATATCAGAAAAAGTGTATTTATAAAACTCGGAAGGGATTCCATCTAGTCCACAGCTTTTATTATTAACAAGATTAGAAGTAGCAAGTTCTATCTCATTTAAGGTAAACGGATCGTTAAGTGGGCTAGCACTATGATCAATTGAATTGTGAATATTTTCAGTATTAGGATCAACTAACACAGCGTTATTGTCATATAGTAAACTTTTGAAATAATCAAACCACTCATTTGGAGAGATACTACAGACAGTCTTTGGTTTCTTTATACCAAGTTTCAGTTGTTTCCAAAAAGAGTTGGAATTAGGACTGTTTACAAGGTTCAATCTGTTTCTACGTTTATATGTTTATATATTGGTTAACACCCTCATTCAAAGACTGTAATATTTCATGTGCCGGACATTGTTAGCAAAATTCTCCTTAAACGAACTCCGCCAAAAGTATGTTTCTGTTTTCGTTCTACTACTACTTATATCATCCAGCAGTTTTCTTCTTTTTAACATATCTTTCGCTTTAAATTTCAATTTACATGAGATAGATAATGATCAGATTCGTCCTTATTCAAGACTGAAAAATCCGTAACATATTGAAAAAAACCAGAAGAGGCTATCATATAATCAACGGTACCAACTCCGTCGTTTGAAAAGCAAGTATATTCTCCCCGTATATCACCTGGGAATCTTCCATTGAATAGATGCACATTATAAATACAGCAAAAGTTCACTAATGTTTTACCAAAATTGTTCCCTCGAATAATATCTTTGTTGTTTCGTGGAATTTCAAAGTTACTTACCTCGTATTCTACGTCACCAAATATAAAGTCAAGATTATCGTTTGGGATAAAATCTAAAAAGTCTTTCGTACGTGAATTTAAATCCCCGGACAAAAACAATGAAGTAACCGAATAATCAAGCTTAATGGTTTCAAAATGGTCAAACAATTGCAAAATACCATTTTTCTCAGTCATTCGATTATAGTATGTGGATCCTTCAGGCGAAATATATGTGAAGTACATAATAACATCTTTACAATCATGCAATAAAGACAAGTTTATATGTAATATGACACAGTCGTTATATTGCGTATATATACGTTCAATAATATTCAACTTATACAGAGTACTACTTATAAAAACGCTGATTCCCCCACTGTTTCGTATAGCATTATCGGTCATTGTTCTAATACAATCAAAGTGAAAATATGACTCTATGAAATTATCAAATTCGCCCTGAGTTTTACTCCAAGTTTCACAAATGCAAATAATGTCGAATGAGCTTAAACAATTATTCAATGAAATATTTTCACAGTGTTTGTTTAGCCCAGCAATGTTCCACGTTACAATGTTTATATTCGTGGTTCCATATGAGTAGTCATTTGGTATGCCTCGGCCGAATCCCTAGTCGGTTGACGCATCGAAGAGTAAGTCAATTCCGGGGGTTTCCGTCTCATCGCTGATTGGTGCATTCTCACCAACTGGTATACCATGTGCTCCTACGTCACGACCCTCGCACTGACTTTGGACCAATCGTCTGCTCTCGTCGTCATTGTTTATGTGACCACGTGTTGTTTGAACATGTGGTGGCTGATCACGTGGTCTATATTGAGCGCGTTTACCAATCTGAATAATGCGATCAGTACTGTCATCGTATTTGAAAATAGTGTCATTGACAAATAATTTGTCAAATCTGATCGATGCATAGTTGCCTTGTTGGCGTTCATATATCATTTGTTCACCAAGTATTCGTCTATGCCTCTTCACTCGGTCACTATAATCCTGATGTACAGAGTTTGGGGGATTACGCATACCTTTAAAGACATTGTTTGCCCTGTTTATAATAGATTGACAGTCTTTAAATCTGGTGAAGCGTGCAATTATTGTACATGAACTCGCATCCTGTGATTTTACCCTATGCGCCCTGTCGATGTCAAATTGGTCGGCCTGTGCCCCAAAGTTCAACGTTGTTCTCAAGAAATTTTGTACTTTTTGCTCAGTAGTTTCCCATTTCTCATTAATTTGACCAGATATCCCACTATATCTTAAGTTATTCCTCCTTGATTGGTTTTCTATTTGATCGATTTTACTATGTAACTGCGACACATGATTTTTAAGGTTTATATTGCCCTGTTTAAGATCGTTGTAATCCGTTGTCAGCTGATGCACTATGCCTAAAACATCATCGATTTTACTGTTTATACCATTGATATCATTCGAGACTCGATCATTTTGTGTTATAAGTTCCTCTTTCATGGTTCTAAGGAAACCAAATAACTCACTATCCTGACCTTTATCATAATTATGTGGAGTTACTAGCCTGATTACCATCGCGTGATATCGATGCTGTGTTGCATGTATATGATGAGATTCTCCTTTGCCAGGTTTCCACACCAACAGTATCTTGTGGGGGTCGGGGGATCCAACCTGAGATATGTCTTGTTGGTCATCAGTAGGACCCTTGCTCGACACCTTGTTTGCTTTAACCGTAGCCCGCCGGGATCCGTCCGTCTTAGGTGGGCCAAGGTTGCTCTCAATGTCGCCACATATGACCATCATAGCCAGGAAGCACGTGGCTAACCGGAGTGACAATTTTGTCTTTGTAAGTCCATTTGGTATAACTAGCACCTTAAACCGTTTTACACTTTTATTGGGCTGCATAAAACATCCAATACGAGTCACTGCTGCATACAAATCCCCATGTTTATTTAAACATCAAAATTCACTGACATGAAAACAACGTGCGGCCATTATAAAGGGACACATTTCACATACCCAAGCCCAATATCCTAAAAATGTTTTTTTTTAATGAATCAATAAATAAATAGAGAGTATGCAGACATATTATTGTAACTTTTTCAACAAAGTTAACGTTGAAAATAAGAATTTACGAATGATAGTATTATTCACTACCAGTACACTAATATCTATATATATATATAGGTATTCCAGTATATTATATATATATATATAGTATATTTCTTTATTCAAAAAAGTTATATGATTAATTGCATATTATAATATTTTTATATTTTAATTCTGATAATGGCTTGTTGCAGAATCCCACAGGTCAACCACTGGCGGCTCATGATGGGGGTTTAAGACATGGACAGGTAAGTTGACGTATTATAAATACTATTATAAAGAACAGGACCTTTAAGATTTATGTTGAAATTAGACACATTATAAATGCATTTATCATCAATAACAAAAAAAAACAAACAATGCCGTTTGTTTGATATTACGTCGGTTTTTATATAGGAACAACCATGAAAAAGACAGATTACATTACGAGGGATTCGATTATTATTATTCAGGAATATTATGATTGAACATATAACAGTAGAAGTATTTAATAACTAAACTATTAAATATCGAGGACGACCTTATGTATTATACTCACCCAATTACATTTAAATTTAAAATGTGGCTGTTTTTAATTTGTTTAAGAGGTGGATGTTACTGAAATCTAAATCCAGGTGTTCAATTAACTATGTTACAAGACATGTAAGGCAAGAATAAGGAAAATAATGGATGAAAATATCCTTATTTCAATAATCATTTCAATTTGAACTAAACTCTATACAATGGAAAAATGTGTACTAACAGGCGCTTAAACTAACAATAAATACGAAACTTTGGGAAATTCAATATAAATACATAATCAATGTCTTTCCAAACAATGACAAGCTTTACACGTACAATATTGTTGCATCAAGGTTATGTGAATTTTGTCTAATGAACATCGTCAAACATCCATATCTTTTGTGAATGTCATATTTCGCAGACGTTTTAGAGTGAATTTAGATTATTAATAACAAATTATTTTAAGGAAATGAGCTTTAGAGAACTATCATAAAAAATCATAACCTTTTGTGATTTAATGCCAAACAAAGAAAAAAAATTGGTTATTAAGTAAATTTTATGATACTTTAGGAAAATATTTCATTTATAAATCAAAATGTGAATTGTGAATACCAGTGGCATTGACATGTGTAATCTTTCGAGGATATTAATACTAGGGTCGAACTCGAGTTTATTAAAGTCAGGAGGATGGTATGTTCAAATAGTTTTAGTTGTAAATCTATTGACAATGGTCGGTAAAGTTTATTTTTATATAACATATGAATTGCTGTATTAGCCTGCTGGGCTATAAACGTAAAGGCAGTTTTAAAATTGTCGTTTTGTGGTGTAATTAACATCTAATTATTTGTAACTTTCAACGAATGCGAGTCTGTTTCCGATCAAGTAGAAAGTATGAATAGGTCATGTGCGTTTGTATATCAAAATAAAACACTTTTATTTCTGATGTATTTATTTTAGTTTCCAGTGGTTGTTGTAGTTTGTAAAGTTATTAAGACATTTTTGGGAAGATTCTTGAGTTTAAGCTAGAATGATCGTATCGTCAACAAAAAGCATTTCTAGAATTGGAATACCCCTTCATAATTCTTTAGCAAGGTAGCCATTGAGATCATTAGATTAAAAAGAAAAAAAATAATAACGGCGACAAGCTTTCGCCCTGTAAAACGTTGAAATTAGACGCATGAATTTATTTCGATATATATATTTTACGTACCACACGTAATGGATGTCCAATCGACTCCTGTATTTAAAAGTTTTTGAAAAGAGTCTCGCCCTCGTAATTTTATCTCAAAAGAACATCAAAGGTCGATGTTACCGACATTTTTATTTTATTTGGGATTTCAATAATTTCACTAAGTAATTAATCGTGAAAGCTTAGTCAACAGAGGCGACAATCTTAAGAAAACCTGACTGATGTATTGTCGAATGTTTCATACTTAGAAGTAAATTTCACCAGGCGATGATTAAAGACGTATGTGAATAACTGTCCTTGGCAGCTTTGGATTGTTTTGGGGTGGCAGGAATTGTTTGTGTATCCTCTTTCTTTGTATATATGTAAATTAAGTCTTCATATGCCTCCAACCAGCTTAAGGTTTTGAAAAACTCGTAGAATGCGTTTATGCTCGGCTTTTCACTAACAGAATGTGTGCTTAGTGAATTAAGATATTTCACAAACGACGTTCGGCATGTACTTTGCGTGTGTTCTGTGCTTTGAGTACGTATTTTTTGCAATATCATATAGGTTACGTTTTAACCTACACTCGCGCGCCAACCATGGTATATCCTGCTTGTTACGATTGCATGGACGATCGGATTTAATTGGCCATTGAGTTTTGATTTGTTTATAAAGTTTTTGCTTTATTGTGAAATTTTCCCGCCCAATGTGTATTTCACTTGCAAAATTTAGATTGTTTTTTTAATTCATTTATCTGGTTAAGATCTTAATTTCCGACAAATTAATTTTCTCTATCCTTTTGCCATTTTGAACTTTTCCTTTTGAGTTTTGTTCAGTGACAATCATTCAATAACGGATATTTTGAAGTTCAATAATTGATTGTGGATACCGGAGAACAGGTTATCGATTTGTGTGTTTTATGCCGGTGTCCCATTCCCCCTGCTGCTTTGTTTCGTATGTGCGCTACCCCATCCACTGTGCAAGACGAACCCGTGTCATGTCTGAGCCTCGTGCTGGCGTTAACAGACATCAAGTGTGCATATTTACCCGGATTTGGAGTAGTGATTACCATTTTCAGTGCAATGATTTCCCTGATAAAAAGGCTAAAAAAGTCATACCTTATTAAAAGCTTAAATGCTTCAAATTTCCTTACGCAAGTTAAACAACCAGTATGCAAATAGTAGATTGACTAATAACATTGTACGAAGAGTGGCGTCTTTCCACTATAGGTTTGCGTTAGATTTAATATGAAACTAAATTCAATTTAAAAACAACTGTGGACAAAAACTTTATTTTCTCAATGTTTGAGAAAATGACACAAGGTATGCTGTCAAAAGATGTAATATATTTTGATACTTTTTCCTTCCAAAAATCAACAAAAATATGTTATCTGCGATCGCAATAATTTACCTTTGTATCGTCCAGTATAAAACGCATACTTTGAATGTTTTTGGGGAAGGAGGACGTAAAACAATATTATGTCCAGTATGACATAAACAAAAAACAGACCAGAACAGACCAGTTTGTTAAGAAAAGATGTCAATTTATTGCAATAAATATGAAAATAAGAGCGCAATACGACTGTAAAGGCTAATGCAGACTAGATTTAAAGCCCAAAATTGAATAATTATCAATATTTTATTCATATCTTGCTACTAATGAAGTACCATGTATGTTAGTGTTCCAGTTGATTCATTTAGGTTTTATCGTTAAAGAGACAAAATTAGAAACAAAACGGTCTGGATAAATTCCCAAAGCTCTTTTTTCAAATAAACCACTTTTGGTTCCTCTAGGAAACTGCACAACAAATCAACTGCATATCTGATGGTTCCAGTTATATAATCATAATTTGCTTACAATCTTACACGAATAATGATATTTTTAATTGACAGTGTAATGTACAAGTAACAATATATTAACATTTGACAACAGCGTATTACTGTAGAAAATAGCTCTCTACAACGCAAGTAGAATGACTTTATATTGACGTCATTTAACGTGCCCGGTGTAAAGTATCGATACAAGGGTGACAGGTAATATTTTTATAGTCATAAGTCATGATACTGTTGTTCTATTTCAGACACACTTTAATGCTATAAATGTCCCTGGCGAAACCGGTCTACCGAAATCTACGTTTTTGCGCCATCCAGGGATTGGCAACTTCTGAATAGTTCGTAGAGTATAATCGTCGTCGAGTGCTGAAATTGAGAGCAGTAGAGGATTCTTATTATGTTGAATATTGAAGTTTTTTTAATACAAATACAGATTCATAATGTTGAAATATTGTCTTACATGAAATAATTTGTTTTATTTCGTTCAATTCGGTCAAGTATGTAAAAAGATAATGATTCTTTTTAGTTTCGCTATCAATGGTCAGTATGTAATCAATTACACCTTTGAAATATGAATGGTTTTGGTATGTAATGGTAGCATATTACTGCCGATAGATAAGTTGATAACTTTTGCGAATTGTTTCGAATTAACCACTTATTCGCCACACTTTTTCGGTAAGATAATTGACACAAGACTAAAAACAGGCGTAAAAGTGCCAAAAACTTCCACCTGTTACCTTATCATGCTGTGTAACACTACCCGGTTATCTAGTTATGATTTGCGAATTAAACTTAATAAGTAACATAACTGGTTAACAAAATTCGTGGTATCACTTATCTATAAATGCAATTCTTGCGCACCGAATGGGCATTTCCAGTGAATTGAGCAATGCTTAAAAATCCCATCTGGCACCTCCATGCCAGATGTGTAACGCGCAACAACGCGCCACTTCTTATTTATTTAACTGTATGGTTTATGAAAAGTACATTTTAATAAAGCGTAATTAGAGTTATAAGCATGCAAAACGTTTTACACTTATAAAGATGAGTAATCGTCAAGAATGCGATTAGTTAAAAAACTTTTTGACGTCAACGGTGATTTCAAATTACTACGCGTCATAACGTCAGTAAACAAAATCCCATGAGCTTTTTGGTGAAACATACAAACATCTGTTTTCTACGTCAATTTTTTCACATATTGATAATATGAGGTTTGTAAGAAATGATATTAATCATGAGTAACCGGTCCAGAAAAAATAGACCATTGGGAACGCTGCGTTGCAGGCAACTCGGCAAGCCTACTTACAGGCTAACGCACGTTTTCTATCAAGACCGGGAAACACGATGAATAATTATAGTATTATTATTATTCTGGCTTTCAGCAGTAACTGGTTAACCAGTAATGATTCGCGAATTCCACTAAGTAATTAACATAATGACTGGTTCACCAGATAAACTTCGTGTTACCAGTAATCTTGTGTTATGATATTTATCTTAGCGAAAATGTTTCGCAAATATTTACAAGCTAGATAATGATCGTGACAACTAAGTGGTTAACACGAAACAAAGCTCATTAATTAAATTACAAGCGACTTGTTGTATAAATATAAATAAACTTTTGCAACGAACATGTGTCGTAGGTTTTCCTGTCTCTTCATTCAGACATTTTTATATCCAAAGATGTATCCATAGCAACCGCTTCGGGAAATGTTAAATTGAAAATAGCAGCAGTCACAATAACGTTAAAACAAATGGCACAAATTTACACATAAAGAGTTAATTGTGCATTAAACACTGAAGTTTTATTTAAATTCGATTTAAGGTGAACTGGAGCACTCGTATAGTCATATATCAAAATTATTATTTAGTGTACTAACACCCACATAACACCATAATCGTGTTCATCCAATACCATAATACTATTCACTTTTTAACCAGTTTTTTTTTAGCGAAAACAAGGTTATTGGAATGGAGATGTCGTGGGGCGGACGAGTGGGCGGGCGTCATATTTGGCTTCCGCCCAATAACTAGCAAGCATTGATGGACAGTAATGAAAGTTGGTGTGTAGGGTGTTTTTTTTGGAGAGATACAATGGAATGGTTTTTTGAGTGGTTACTAGGGGGTCAAGGTGACTGTAACTAAAAATAAAAAAATGGTTTTAGTGAAATAAGTAAGAATTGATAAAAAGTGATGATAGTTGGTATGTTTGGTAGCTTATGCGAAGAGCTAGCGTTTGAAGGGCTCGGGGTCAAGGTCAAGTTCACTGTTATTTACATAGCGTTTTCAGACAGTATAGAACTATAATCCGTTAAACGCGCAAATTCATCTGATTCGTATTAAAAAAGACAGAGAGTAGAGTACTATACTGACGTATCTTCAAGATGTTAAATCATTTAAAGAAGAAAAAGGTATTTGAATAAACTATCATATGTGAACATTTTCTATTTATATTCGAACAAAACTATCTTAAAACATTGCATGTTTACTGGACGCGAAGATTTCTTAGAGTACAGGCCATACTTAGAGTCTAACGAGGGAACGTTAATTTTTGAATGCAAAGAGTGGTTAACTTTATGGACCTTATCTTCCAACGGTCAGTATCCAGACCTTGAGGCAACACTGCGTGTGGTAACTGAGGTATCCTTTCCAAATACCAGGTTGTGCATTATGTTCCTCTTACGTATGCTACGGCGGAGTGATCCTTCTTTACAAAGAGGCGCGTTAAACGTACCTCCGCAACACCATGTACACCGAGAGACTGTTAGACTATATGGTTATTAAACATACTGTGAAATCATTAATTTTCGTGGGACGTTTATGTTCGTGGTTTTCGTGGGTTGGGTGATCCTTGAAGTCAAGATCCCACGAAATATAGACCCTTAATTAACTTTTTCAATTGCGATGTTATGTACATACTCTAGTATGTTATTAACAGAGGTATATAGCGTTAATACCGAACTCACTGTATATCTTACTATAACTTTTTTTAAACATTTTATATCTGCCTTTAACAAATAACAAACCAAATCAATCATTTTATTTTTTATGAACCAAATGACAGAAACACGTGCTTCAACGTGTTTTGTTCATGAAAATCTCCAGGCCCCAATTTCTCGAAACTTCTTAAGCTTAACAGGCTTAAGTCGCTTATTTCAATTAGCCCAAATACATACTAATAATGGATTGTGTTAAATGAAAAATGGTTTCTTCTAATAAGTATACAGATTTTCCTATATCATTTATAAAAACTCTTTAAGAAGTAAATATAACGCATATTATAGAACAAAGGGACTTAAGAAGTTTCGAGAAATTGGGGCCATGTTTACAAGATGTGCGTGTTGAGTGTCGGCACTCGATATTTTCTTTATTGAAATATTTAATCGATAACATTAAGGTTGATGAATCACGTGACTTCAACGGGGTTCTCAAATGGGTCACCACGGTTCAAAACCGATGTAAACAAGCAAGAAAGTGGCATTAATTCCTAAATAAAACACTTTGAGAGAAAAGATATGAAACAAATTCTTAGTCTGTAAAAGAATATGCTATTCTTTGTTTCTACTTGTGTGAAATATTTTAGATTTGGTTGTATTTTAACGATGCAATCTTTGGCCAAAATTTTAACTTGACGGAATATTGTAGAACGATGAAACGCTGTGTGCGCCGTGATTCTTTGTTTTGTACACATTTCTTAGTAACAAGAAATATTTAAGAAGTCAGACATGCGTTAAAAGGCTAGTTTTTTCATTAGTTTCACAAAACAAATTGTCCGAAAATGCCTTTTAGTGCTTTCAATTAATATCGAGTTTTCAAAAAATGTTGTAAACGTGAAATTTATATATGCAGTTGTTAACGTGAACTTCTTCTCACCTTAATAAAGCTAACTATGTTAAATTGGTATGCTTTACAAACTTATCATAACATGCTTATTTTATTATATTTTATAGTTTGTATCACTCTCTCAATTGTGACGATAATATATACAACCCCATACTATTATTCCAAATGATATTTATTTTATGAAATGAATTTACATCTATTCGATCGATTTGAAAATGTTTATTAATATTGCCTGAAGGCCGTCATGGGGAGACTTCCAAAAACTCATTATCCCTGTGTAGTTTGTTCAAATTTTCACAAAAGATGGATAGATTAATTGGAATGATGTAATAAATACAATAAAATGGAAGGCAAAGTACACTCCAACAAAACCCGTTTCTTCTGCGTTCCCTAGTAAAACAAACCAACTGTCAAGGAGCGATTACATTCAATAACAAAATCGCCATTCCTAAGGTTAATCATAAAACTGCACACACTCAAATTAAATCCGCTGCTTCGAAAAGGGTCAAAATATATTTATCCAGAAGAAATCAGGAAATAATAAAAAGCACTGACAAAGAAATTGACTACCATTAAAATGACCTACCCTCGTTAGATGATTATTAGTATATCGCATGGCCTTTCGTGTAAGATAGCCTATTTTAGACGAGCGACCATGGTAGGCCACCTTGTATAGGGAAATAATTCGCGTAAAGATAATTTGTGGATGACAAGATATGCGCGCGTATTCACCAAAATATGTGTACGAATGTTTAGGGAGTCTTACATGGTCTAAAATAATTTATACAGTATACAGACAACTGGCGGGGTTGGTTGGGGGGAGGTGGGAGGTAGACTACCACTGTTTTAAAACGTATCTTCTCACCATAGGTACCATGCTAGTTTTCAACAGGCATACATCAATTTGTTCCTGCTTCCAAAGCTCAATACGGTAGCAAGCGCAAATCAATACCCAGCATTTTAAACCGTCACATCACCCAGACATACTTTTTCTACGCGAATCGTGATATCTGATATTCTGAATACGCTTTGTATAAAAAATTTAAGTTGAAGGCGAATTCAAATTCAGAATAGAAAATCCATTAAAACAACTGCTGTTTTAATTATGCTATAACTCGACGTAAAATCTTCATTCTATGTTCAAGACAAGGTGTATGAAAACACACAGTGTATGCACTTCTTTTCTCATCTCGATCATTATCATTTATGACCTTGGAAATAATGCTCGCCTGAGATGGCCGTATTCAAGATCGATCGAAATTCTTAAACGAAAAAGGTTTGTTATTTATTATTTTATTACGACGATTAAGAACATATATTGTATAAAAATGTTTAATTGATAAATCTTCTACAATTTGTCTGTCAATTTCAGTTGATGAAAAATTTATTTTGTAGACATTTTATTTTAGATCGTCGTTAGATTTTCGTTCATTAATAATCGTATTGAGCGTACATTCCACACAGCCATGCCATTTTTAGAGGTTTGAGAAAGCAGACTGATGATATCATATTTAAGTCTTAAGTAAGTATCATTATATGAGGTAGCTCTTTATGAAGTCATTAGTTATGGTAAAATATATGTAGCGAACATGTGTAGATTAACAGAGAAACCGGAGGAAGCACTCTTGTCCAGCTTGGTGACCATCACACCTCACATGGGCCTAGGCCGGGAATCGAACCTATGTTTCCTTGGTTTAAAGCTAGTACGCTTACTGGAAAACGAATACCTTTATTCCTTCCAATCAGCATACAGTACATGATTTTATGTACATAACTTATATAATTTTTGCATATACTTGATTGTGTTTCTGAACAGTAAATGTAAATTACACAGGTTATTTTGCATTTCCTTCATGTCTATGCAGGATGACAAGGTATGCAATGAGGATGTGAACATTAGGCTTCATGTCGTAGATAGAGAAATGTGAGGGTGAGAAACTTACTAATGTTTTCCATAACTGATGTCGTTGCCAACACCCACACTCATTGACATCAACTAGTACAACAATATACAGGTAAAAAACACATCCTAAACACAGTTTCCCTCACAATTGAAAGAGCTACACTATTTATCTGCTATATCCATAAGTTTGTCCCTGCCAGGTCCAAATCAGAGATAAAGACACCCACCCATAAACTATTGAAATAATTGCCTTCCCCTTGGGTTATATAGTTTACTGAAATGGCCCTAATGACTATGTACACAAAAGTTTGATAATAGTGTGGGTGAACATTTGCAGAATATCTGAGCTCCCCTAGCAAAAGAGACAGAGAGAGCATGGAGGTTATTGACGTCACCCTATTGGAGGATGGCATACCAGAGTTTCAGTTGGCTAATGACACAAAGCTGACTGTTTCCATGGAAATGATTTTGCTTCCTTACTCTACCTTGACAAATGTTAATCAACTGACGATAGAAGGAAGTTAACATTTTCATCTTAAACAAAGCAGTTCTGTCAAAATAGAACTGAACAGCTTTGAATGAGACCATATTTCTTTATTACCACATATTCAATTAAATAATAATGTGTTCTTGGACATTAAGTAATGAACAAATTAGTTCTTAACATTATTGAAGTAAGCATGTTGAAATTTTAATTGTGCGCATATACTTCATGAACTTTAAAAAAATAATGTTTTGACCAATACAAATGTTACTCAAAAGATTGTGATGATGGGTATACTTTCCAATTTTTCCATGTTATGTGATAATTGTCAGCTGAACTTGTTCATTCAGGACTATCTATATACCTTATTTTCTTTGCAAGCCACCGACTCATACTTTGCCTCATTTGTAATAATATGTATCATGGTTTAATGTGGTTTCTGTCAGAACATGCATTAATATTTATGAATCCAATGGTCAGTACATTGGGCTTTTGTGAAAATGGTTTGTTTTTTTAAATATTTTTTTCATTACAGACTGCTCAATTGCAATGGTCAAATATTTCAATTTCCAAAAAATCAATCCTGTGATATAGCTGTCGTATTGCATCCACCATGACCCTAGCTCTACCTTGTCACAAAAGCACCTCTGACTATTCAAGTACAAACTACTTGAAATAATCGTTTTTTTTCTGTTTTACTCAAATCTAGAAAATTAAATACACAAAGGCTGATATCCAAAGTGTGCTCATTTGAGTACTGACGGAGATGAACATGTCACTTAATAGCTTGAGCACACCTCTACTGTTAACACTCATTCATGATTAATTCTTTAATAATTATGCCTCCTACGAAGAAAGGTAGGTTGGACGGTCCGTCGGGAGACAAAAGCTTGTCTGAGTAATAACTCCACAATTCCTGGACTTATTGTCATCAGACTTGACATGAAGGTTGGGCTTGACCAGTAGATGACCCCTAATGGTCTATGTGTTTGCCTGTTATGTAGGTAGATTTTAAATGTCAGTTGAATCTTACTGGAAAACATTTACAACTTTTTCAAATAAATTTAGTGGGTATGCATTACTGCATTTCGTGTTTTTTATTGTTTTATTCTTATCAAAAAAATCATTTAAATTGTTGTTTTAGTCTTTGTGTATAAGTAGTTGTTCAATTATTTTTAACGTTGCCATACAAGTCTGATTGTTTCTACAAAATAAAGAGACAAGCACTCACATTTGCACTACCAGTTGTTACATTACTGCTGCCAGCGTAAAACAGTACCGTCCCTCAGTACTTTCAGTGCTTTGATTAATCATTAATATCAATTGTGTTACATTCCCGGATAATATATGTCTTCGTGCGAGCAAGAATTGACTCAGATTTTATTAATACCATGAAAATAAATTTAAACGATTTATACATGATATAAATGTTGAGCGAGCGTGAAAACTTTGAAATGCGACCGAGAGTTTGTGCATGTAACGCCCTGAGGTCAGTATTCCAAACCTCTGTGTATACACTCCGTGCTCCATATCTGCACCTCGTACCCTCATAAAATCTATCCCCGGAGAAATGTTTTTTGATTTCTGAAAAGCCAAATAGTCATAAAATTTGTTTGTATATTTGGTGCGTGGATAAATAACCTCATACCGAGAAAGTAACATTTTTATAGATTTGATTTTAAAAAAGGATAATGTACTAAATTTAATAGTACCCTAATTATGTGTTTTGATAGGATTAGCCTGCGTCACAACAAACATGTAATGCACCAGTTAATTGTTACCACGCCACCACCCCCCCCCCTCCCCCCACCGGGGAAAAGGTGGAACTTTGACTTTCCAGCCAAGCCCGGGTAAAATCCCTGCCCTGCGGGCACGAACTGCTGGTAAAATTCCCGTCAAATGCCCCGCACCCCACAGACCCAAAATAAGGCCCATTCCCCGCTATTTTGGTGCCAAGACAAAACAACCGCATTCACCAGGCACTGCGGGGCCACATGGGAGGTAAAAACACGGCCAATTTCCCCGGCTCTCCCCGGTATACCCCCGAACCGGGGGGGGGGGCGTGGTTACAATTGACTGGTGCATAAGCACATATAAAAATAGTTATGTTATAAAGCTATACTACAGTGCTAAGGAAAGATAAATCTTTTTTTTTTAAAAAACGTAATGAATTGGTTTCATTTTGCTATCTTTTTTCATAACGTCTGATTTCATGGTTGAGTCACAATACGCTTTCATTATTTGAGCATACAAAAATGGGCATTTACTATAAATTCACTACTGTTGGCTATTATAATGGTTTCTTAGCTGATTTGATACTGGTGTCAAGTCCACAAATGAACACCGAATGGGTGAAAAATCGCTTCACAGATGAAAACTGACCACAGACACGCTGACAGAATCATGGAATTATACGAGTATATAGTGCTTTACATAACAATGTTTTAGGCACTTCATGCAAAGCCTTTACTAGTGGGGGTGTCTTTAAATCCGCGAATCTCCATACCCGTAAATAGTCGTAAAATGTTTGTTTAAACAAACCCGACCGACCCTGTTTTTTTTTCTCCCGACCCTACACGTATTGCCATTGTTTTTGATATTTGTTTCGTAATTTCCTTAAAATGTGCATTTTTAAGTGAACTTGTAAAAACTTGACCATTTTATATCTTACACTTGCTATAAGTGATATACCCTGATATAGGTCGGTTTGGTACAGAATCCAGGTTCTCTAAAAATACCTACCAACTTACATAAAACAAATATTCAGATGTTAGCATAAACAAAGAACTTTGTGCCAAAGTTAAACTATAGCTTTACCAAAGGGTCTGGAAATAGAAGACCTGTCATAAGTTCCGTATACTTCCTTCGTAGTTTGTTAGATGTGCTTACGCAGTCAATCTGTACAATATATATTGAATACACACAAAAACTAAATATTGAGTTATGATTCTAATTCACCCGTTTTAGGGTTGGTAACTTCCTTATATTCGCATTCTTTCATCAAGCGCCAGAACTTAATACAGGTTATACGAAAAATATCAATCAGAGTTGTATTTGCCATTCTAAGATTGTCATATTTTACGTTTTATATTAAATGTATGTAACAAGCGGCGGCTCCGTGATTTGACGCCAAACAGAATGAGTTTTAATGTGTAACGGAGGTGGAGGTGGGTATAAAAGTTGGTTCACTTATGCGTGAAGTTTTCGAAAAAGGTTGCCATTTTGAATATCAGTCATTTTATTATTGTAATTCATGTTTATTTGTTTTCTTATGGAATACGAATCCTGTTTTCTCTTTGAATGAAATCCTAAGTATACTTAACCTCTGCCTACGCCGGACTCTGGGACATTTTTGGCGGTTGTCCATACCAAAACGGAAGGGGGGTGGGCGCCCTCATGAATCCTAAAGCAGGGAATTTCTATTCTTTATTTTTCTCTACAATGTTCATGCTATTATTATAATCACACGTACGCTAATCGTTCAAACGGGTTTTAAGTCAATGCTTGTTTGAACGTCACTTATGTTAGAAGCATACCTTAATATCATAGGCAGTACAAAAGTCTTTTTGTGATACTTAAACAATTCACCCATTATTGGCAGTCTTCTTTAATGTTCCCGAAACGTCCGTCGTTTAGCAGAAAATCTCGCCTGCAAACAAGGCTGTTATATCAAGCGACCTACACTCTTATAAAACATATTCCATTTCAGTTTAAGTTTATTGGCAATATCAGCAAATGCATACCTTACCTTTATTATAAAACATACACAGATGGCCAAACAAATTTAAAAAAAAAACAAAAAAAAAAAACGAATAAGTGGTCAACATTATATTTGTTTTCTATTTAGAAGGCAGAATTTCTCAACTTTTTCGAAACATTTATTTTGGAAAATTAGGAGTCAGTCGTTACTGATTTTAATCAGGTAAAAGGGTAGATATAAGCAGTGGCTTTCCCAGTGGGTGGGTATTTCACACAATATGATATAGCCAATCAAACTGTTTAAGAGGTCTACATAAGAGTGTGTAAACGTACCACTAATAATGTTTATATCTACCACTGTACATGAATTAAACCAATAACGGCTGACTGCTGATTTACCGAAGTAAATGCATTGGCAAATTTCAAGTTTACTGCCTTCTCACTGGCCACTGTATTATGTATTTACATACTTACAATCATTTACTAAGTATCCAGACAAAGTGGTTCATATGGCAGTACCGCAACGAAACGAAATACGAACACACCAACACCAACAACATGTTCAAATCCAATTCAAACAGTGAAAACAATTCAAAGCCTCATTTTATGACCAATTCAGATATAAGAAAGATGATTCATTATCTTATGTTTGGAGTTATATAAAGAGAGAGTCCACACGACACGTACGTGTTGTATTAAGCTGTATTCTATTACAGCTGCTAGGGTGTTACTGTAGTGGTGCGATTATAAGCTTCTGGGCATGCGCACTGGATACAATATGATCATGTTTAAACATGTATAACATTCCGTTTTAGTTAAGTGAACATTTGAATTATTATACTGAAAATACTGAGAGGAAATTGACAATTTAAATACGATGGTCACAGTAACATGTGAGTTCCTGCATTTTACGAACACTGTTCATGTTATTTTTGATGCAACTATTCAAATGCTTCCCATATGTTTATCAACATGTCAAATTGGATATAAACAGAAAAGAAATTGATGCTCACAATTAGCTGGTCAAATGTTGTTCGTATGATTTAGTTTACAAGCATGTCAGTCCCTCATACACCGAGTTTTTTTATATCATTAATTATTTGCAGATCTTTTTCTAATGGCTTATTGTTGGGATTTGGCTGTGGAATTTCAATGTTTTGTGATTCAACAGGCAGTGGGTTGTACAGGGGAGATTTTGATAGGAATTTGTTTTCAAATGATCAGCTCTTGATATGTTTGAATTTTCAATTTCTGCGATAATATGTGCCGTCCGCGCTCTGTATTGTGTATGATCTGCTATTATGCTCTTTTTTTGCGGGTTTCCAGATATCACCCTTTTGGAACATGACGCGTTCACCTGGGTTCCATGTTGGTAAAGGCTTGGATTTCTGTCATGATACATTTTTTATTGTTCACGTGTGGTTTGCATATTTACACGCGATGATTTGATGTCGACTGGTTTTGTAGTGAACTGCTCATAAGAAGTTGGCAAAATCGACCTGAGGCGCTGGGACATTCGACGCTGCGCAGGTGAAAATCCTCACGGAAGAGGAATGTTGAGAATTTCTAACAAAGCGAGGTATGCGTCGGCGTTCGCGTCTTTGGCTTTGCGTAATATACGTTTCGCTATTTTGACTAGCCATTGTCAGACTTGACATCACCTGTTAAAGAATTACACTCTTTCATGAATCTTTCAAACTCGTCTGATCTAAACTTTTTTTACTTTTAACTGTACGGGACTACCAAATCGTCTGATAAGTACTCACTACGGTTTTATTTGAAATGTTCGGAAAATGTGATGGCTGAATGACTGAATGCATCGACTAAAACCGTGTATTGTTTGTTTTCGAACATAAAATGCTAAGTCGCTCGGGAATAACATGTGGCTGTCACGGTTCCTTAGCGTTTGCGGGGCAATATTTCTCGCAAACAGGACACGCTAAATCATGTTCCGTAATCTGTGTCGTCATACCTGGCCAGAACATAATGTCGCGAGCGCGGTTTATCGCCATCTGGCAACCGAGGTGATTTATGTGAACGGCCCTGATCATTATCTGAATGTAAAGCCCTAGGACCTCTGAGTGTGAGCCCATCGTCATAAACGTATTCGTCCCGGTGGTTACAGAACTTGGTGGTTAATGTGTTACACAATTTCCGCTCACCCGGCCGCCCCTTGAGAATAACCATTTGAACAGCCTGCAACTGCTCATTATTTTTCGTTTTAATACGGTTTTGTTCAATTCTTCGATAGCTAGTCGGAAGCGATTTTACCGCATGTATATGAGCAGCCATATTTGTGCACATTTCCGCGTAGGTTACTGAAACATAATTTTTAGATAACGTGTCGCCGATTGGGCGCTGTTTGGTCCTTTTTTAATGACCTCTATGTCAAATGGTTGTAATTGCATACTTATTATCTGCAGACGTTGCGGGGATGCAAAAAGTGGCTTTTCAGGATTGAAATGACTGGCTTGCAGTCACTCTCGACTACGGTTCGCTTGCCGTATATGTCTTTGAATTTTAGGCATCCAAACAAAATTGCGGCTGTTTCTTTTTCAATTTGTGGCCAAGCTACTTGATTGTGTTTTACTGTGATAGTATGTCTGTTTTGTCGTGCTGGGGTAATATACTGTCTCGATGCAATCATTGGGTGCTTTCATGTCAATGCAAATAAAAGCTTTCCCGAGTTGGGTTTATCAACACAAACTTAAGCATTAGCCCAGTCTGTGGGTTCGGTGACCTTTGATACTATACTTCGATCGTCCATTGACTTAAATTCTGCCTTGAGTTTTTTTTTCTGCAACGCAATTGATACATTACGAATTGGATAGACTAAGGGTGTGGCATTGTCTTGCAATTGTATCGAACAGTCACGATTTCCTTGAAACGTCGCTAAATTCAGATATCACTGCGTCTTTCTGCTTTCTGCTGCGTAACTTGTTTGTTAACCGCATATGTTAGTTGTATGAGACCAAGAACAGACGCAGTTTTGTGATTAAATAATGCGGGGGCATTTATTCGGTCTATTATGTAAAATTGGGATTATGTGTTTATCTTTTTACGCGCACCGCAAGCTGACTTTACCATTAACTGTAAGCTGACAACGCGCTTCACAGGAATTGCCATTTTGAGCGGGGCATTCAAGATCGCATGAATGCCCCTGAAATGAATTTCAATCCTTATATTTACAAGTTTACTGCACACTTAGTGTTCATTTTTACGTACGGGGGCATTCATGCGAAATTGACGTCACTTCATTTGTACAGAAATGTACTAGAGATTGTAGATAGATACCTGTTATATGTTATCTATCTCTTGTGTATGACAAAGTAATAGGACACTCAAGGAGTCTGAGATTGAGTTGAATGGTTTGATAACAACTGCATTGATAGACTGTGGGTCTATGATGACATTAGTGAGTGATGATTCTAATCAAAAGCTTAACTGAAAACCACCAATCCACGACGTAGTGAAGTAAAGTTGTATAGTTGCTTTTCTGGGTTTTACTGCGACTGACATCAGAGTACCTCATGTAAGCAAAAGGCAGTTGAGCTGTCCAAGTGTTAGTTGTAAACAACATTTATACTAGCTTGGCAGTCTAGTTGTAATTGGCATTAACATGATCAGAATGTTAGGTGGTTGATATAATGAGAAGCTTACGGAGGTGTGCAAATCTGCGAAGGGTCTGCAACAGCCTGCACTTAGTGGAGATTTTAATATTTCCAACACAAGAAAATAAGACGTTCATCCCTTCCAGACCGTAAAAATTTCGTAGCAATTTCTTTCTCAGGTTTCTCCTGAAATCGGGAATACTGCCCTAGTGAGACATGCAATTTGTCATGACAATCCTTAACCGTTTAAGGAGCCGTACGAAAGAGTCAAACCTGGAATGATCGATAAAGTTTTGGAACAACTTCAGAAGATGTTTTTAATGGGGGCCAATAGTTCATCGAAAAATAAATTCAGGTTCTATGTCGTAATCGTACGGAAAAAGGATGGATCGATTCGCTTCTGTATCGACTACCGGGAGCTGATTTCTAAAATACAGAGATGCATTTCGCTCCATGGTGAATGTGTTGCTTACTTGAGTATTGTAAAATTATGCTGGATGATAGTATGTATTGTATATAAAAAAATAAAGATATACACATGTACTTCAACGCTGTCTTTGTCTTGATTCAAGAGTTAATGTTCTAAGAATTCGTTTTCATTGAAAGGGTGATCGGTCTTCATTTTTCTAATCTGGTCGTGTTGCAAATGTTGTAATTATCCGGAACTTTTTGTAAGAAGTAACATTATGTATGATGTCTTAGTGGAACATGTTTTATTTTGTCTTGACATGTTTAAGGATTGTCGAGGACGACAGTTTTCTAAAGGAGGGGAATATGTCGTAGTGTAATTATTATGCGTTTATTGAAATCACAATAATTGTTACCATGAATAGTGCAGTATATTTATAACTGAATTTCCCCGAAACATGTCACAGAAATGTATGTAATATGTCACAAAAATGTATGTTTCACTCCCGAAAAAATCGTACTTCAGAACTAAATAAAACATAAACGTTTGAAATGTTTTAATTTTTGGCTTTCCCAACCCTATTTGCACTGTGGAAGGCCCTTAAGGTCTCTTGTAACATCTCACTATAACCCATATTTGCATGGAAGTTTACCAAATAACAGTCTATTCACCTTAACGTAATGCGGTTTGATCGCTTAATAAGCATGATTAATAAATAATATATAACGTATACAAACTTATCGCAGGTGAATAATTATCGTGTGTTATACCAATTCATCATTTAACAGGTGTATTGAACCCTTTATGTCTTATAACTTAAAATGACTTTGTATTGAGAACATAATTTACAGTTGGCTTCATAAACATTATTGACAATATATTGTATACATATATATCCGGCAACATGTCGATCATAAAAGAGCCACACCCAAATAACTATATTAAATATGTTTCAGTTGTTCAGTTTATAAACAGTGCAGCACATCTTTTAATGTACACCCACTTTGGAGGCCTTGGTTTTAAATGTTTACGTGACAAAATCTATCTGCTTGGGTTCAACTTGTCAATAGTATCAAATTAAATTGAAGGCCGCGCGACTCTTCAATGGCATTTTTTGAAAATGGGTATATCTTATTACACTGAAGAAACCTATGACTAAGCACCGGAAACTCCCGCCACTCTAACAGGCAGCAAAGTTTTAATTGTGTACAGCTGGAATTACCAAAAGGTCAGTTTGTCGTTTTACTATTTCTGTATATTTTTTAGTTATTTCTTATATTTTCTTCGGTATTGTAGTCAAAACCCAAACTCAGCGATTCAGATCATTCCATTATAAACATGTATGTTAACTTTAATTGCCTCGTGTACATAAATGTTTGAATTAATGTTATGTTTTATCAACTATTGTGAATGATTACGTAAAGTCAATTATTTTGAAACGCACATGTTGTCAATGAGGCCTTTTCATAGAGAATGCTATTTTTGTGGAAGCAGTTACAAACTTCTAGTATGTTATTGTAGAATAAGTAATTTATTGATATTTATTGCTTATCTTGTACATTTTTGTTAAGCAGTTGTTTAAAAAGTGAGTCTCTTTTTCTTTGCAAGTGCGTGTTTTGGCTCACGGAAACTCACGTAAAATTTTTTTTGTATTTTCGGCTCTAGTAATAAAGCTCTTGCAAGCAGACGATCAAAGATTAGATGTTTTGGCGTGAAACCAAGTTTTTTAATAGATTAAAACTTTGTTTCATTCTTTCAAAATCATTAAAGTAGAGATACATTGAATAGTTTGAATATTGAAAATCGGCTATAACTACATATTACATGTATTCGTCATTAAAGATGGTGACGCTAGTCGAAACAACAAAAAATATCTTATTTTTGTAAACAAACGCATTTTTGTAGGATTTTTCAAATACATTTTCAAAGTTTGTCCATTTTTTTCGTCTCAAATCCGTGCATTTATTTTCGATTTGGATCAATGATTGGTATATTGTCGAACGTTTTTAAACAAGATGACATAATAAATAACTACTAAAAAAAACAAATGGAAATTTAATTTAAATTTTATTAATCGCTGAATTTTGTAGACCGTGGTCCGTCCCAAGTTTTCTGATATGTCAACAACCTCTGGGCTGACTTTGGTGCTGGGTTAGCCCCAACAGGCAAAATGAACCAGCATTCGGAACTCCTCGACCTTTTTTTTTCGAAAATATCCTCGGATGAATATGGACGACTGCCATACTCAAAAAACTGTATGTTTAAGTCGGCTGAAAGTAGATCACGTGGTAATTTAATTTAGCAGTTAAACTTAATGACTTATCTCTTGGGAATCTTAACTATGTTTGCTATAATACACTTTAATGGTATGTTCGTGAAGTTGGCAGACTGGCAGCCCAGCAGCCCAGCAGCGTGAAGTCAGCAGCCCAGCAGACTGGCAGCCTAGCAGCGTGAAGTCAGCAGCCCAGCAGACTGACAGCCTAGCAGCGTGAAGTCAGCAGCCCAGCAGCGTGAAGTCAGCAGCCCAGCAGACTGGCAGCCTAGCAGCGTGAAGTCAGCAGCCCAGCAGACTGACATCCTAGCAGCGTGAAGTCAGCAGCCCAGCAGACTGACAGCCTAGCAGCGTGAAGTCAGCAGCCCAGCGGCCCAGCAGCGTCAAGTCAGCAGCCCAACAGACTGGCAGCCTACCAGCGTTTAGTCAGCAGCCCAGCAGACTGACAGCCTAGCAGCGTGAAGTCAGCAGCCCAGCGGCCCAGCAGCGTCAAGTCAGCAGCTCAACAGACTGGCAGCCTACCAGCGTTTAGTCAGCAGCCAAGCAGACTGACATCCTAGCAGCGTGAAGCATAGCAGCGTGAGTTAGCAGTCTAGAAGCCTGACGGCGTGAAGTCAAAAGCTGAGCAGCTGGGCAGATTAGCAGCTATGCTAAGACGGACGAACTCATGTGAAGAATCCCGTCGGTTTTCAGTTTTCAAAGCCAAACAGAAATACATAAGAAATGAAAATAATCATTCACTGGTTTGCAAAACACACATTGAACTGAAGCAAAATTACTAAAATGAATCATTTAAAAACATGTACACTATTCCTTTTTTGTGAACTAAAGAGATCACTTTTCTCTACTTTTTGATTTCAAGCGTCTGACAGCCCCGGGCAGCCCCAGGCGTTTTATAATATTTTGACTCGGGCTGGATACATGGCTTCTGGTATATGAAAAATAAAAAAAATCATTCACAATAATTCGTTTGCAAAATACTCTTTAAATGACACAAAATACTAAAATGAATACTTTTTCCACATTTACACTATTCTTTGAGTGTGAACTAAAAACATCACTTTACTCCTCTTTTCTGTTTTGGATTTCATTCTGGCAGCCCCAGCAGCCCCAAGCAGCCCCAGGCAGCCCCGGGCAGCCCCGGGCGTTTTATGGTATTTTCGCTCTTGCTGGATACATGGTTTCTAGTATATGAAACGTTCGAATAATTACAAGTTGAATGACTTAACAACACGGTAAATTCAGAAATTCATGTTTTCAAAGCCGAAAAAAAGATGTGTAACGTTCGGATGATTCCAAGTTTAATGACTTTAAAGCAAAGATAAGATGTAAAATGTTACAGAACACTAATTATTTAACGTAATCTTGCTACAATTTCACTCGATTTTTATCGATCTGCTAAGACGAAATCGTGCGAAGTTTCCCGTCGTTTTGGTAAAAAAAAGCGCGTCTTCAAATTCGAAACACTTCATTTTGCCATTTAAGCTGTAATTTAGTTTCCCCTTACCACACTATGCATCAGAGCGTTATATGCTGAATATTGTCTTTTCTAACAACACGGAAAATTCAGAATTTCATGTTTTTAAAGCCGAAAAAAATGAAGAAAAAAAAAACATTCACAACTGTTCGTTTGCAAAGCACTCTTTAAATGACGCAAACATACTCAAATGAATACTTTTTCAACATTTACACTATTTTTGTGTGGACTAAAAACATCACTTTACTCCACTTTTCGACTTCATTTTTTTGGCAGCCTGGAACAGCCCAGGGCAGCCTCAAGCGTATCGCGATATTTTTACACGGGCTGGATACAAGGCTTTAACTATGTGTAACGTTCGGATGATTCTAAGTTTAATGACTTTAAAGCAAAGATAAGATGAAAAATTTAACAGAACACTAATTATTTAACGTAATCTTGCTACAATTTCACTCAATTTTTATCGCTCTGCTAAGACGAAATTGTGCGAAGTTTCCCGTCGTTTTGGTAAAAAAAAGCGCGTCTTCAAATTCAAAACACTTCATTTGGCCATTTAAGCTGTAATTTAGTTTCCCCTTACCACACTACCCATCAGAGCGTTATATGCTGAATATTGTCTTTTCTAGCAACACTGAAAATCCAGAAATTCATGTTTTCATAGCCGAAAAAAAAAGAAAAAAAATCATTTACAACAGTTCGTTTGCAAAGCACTCTTTAAATGACGCAAATATACTCAAATGAATACTTTTTCAACATTTGCACTATTTTTTGTGTGAACTAAAAACATCACTTTACTCCACTTTTCGACTTTAGTTTTCTAGCAGCCCAGGGCAGCCTCAAGCTTATAACGATATTTTTACACCGGCTGGATACAAGGCTTTAACTATGTGTAACGTTCGGATGATTCCAAGTTTAATGACTGCAAAGCAAAGATAAGATGAAAAATGTTACAGAACACTAATTATATAACGTAATCTTGCTACAATTTCACTCGATTTTTATCGCTCTGCTAAGACGAAATCGTGCGAAGTTTCCCGTCGTTTTTGAAAAAAAAAACTGCTCGTTTAATTTTTGATTTTTTAAGTACATGTATTCAATGTTTAATTAAAAATGGCTTGATATCAAGGAAAGTGTACCTTACCGACTTTTTGCGCAGTATCAAATAATCTAACACCTTTACCTGGTTCTTATTCAATACGTATTGCATTAAAACGTTTAACATGACGTTAAACGTAATATTATTAATGCTAAGAAGAGCTTAGTTTTAAATAAACCACTGATCAATTGAAGATAACAGGAATTGTTTTTGTTAATTTATAATTCAACATGTTTTTCTTCTGTTAAACTCCAAATAGTAAACATAATCAAATTATTTAATACTGATTATAAATGAACTATAGTTAAATTGTTACTAAAAGCACAATTTGTTAAGGGTGGTTATAGCTCACATTCAAACAAACACACATAACGCAGGTACAATAAAAGCACGCACGCAAGTACGCGTAAAAACTCACCCCACAAACCCGCCCACACTCATGCACGCGTGCACACGCAGGCAGGTATGCGGACACGCTCGCTCGCACACACGCACGCACGCACGCACGCACGCGCGAGCGAACGCGGGTGCGCGCGCGAACATACGCATGCACACGCATATATACAAACACACACACACGCACGCGCTCTCACACACACACACACACGCGCAAGCACGCACGCACACACACACACACACACACACACCCACGAACTCGGGCGCGCGCGCGAACATACGCATACACACGCATATATACAAACACACACGCACGTACGCACACACGCACGCGCTCACACACACGCGCACATACACACACAATCACACGCACGCACCCACGCACGCGCTCACACACACGCGCACACGCACACACAATCACACGCACGCACCCACGCACCTTCGCACACACACACACACACACGCACACGCACACACACACACACGCACACGAACACGTACACGCTCTCACACTCATACACGCTATCCCATGCAGTCATTTATGCACACACGCGTTCACAGCCATTGTACGCACGGCAAAGTGCAGGATAATGTAGCTATGTTGGCTTTTGTATCATGGGCATTGAGTGCATTGCCGAAACAGAATAATTCGGTATTGGTAAAAACAAGCAATGATTTGACATCTAAGCGGTATACATATACTTCAAGATCATCATTTTAGCCATTTGGAACATATATTTTATCGTATTGTGTGTGTGTGTGTGTGTTTGTGTGTGTGTGTGTGTGTGCGCGCGCGTGTGTGCGTGCGTGCGTGTGTGCGTGCGTGCGTGCGTGCATGCGTACGTGCGTGTGTCCGGTATAATTCATTAGAGAGGTAATTACATAGCCGAAAACAGTTCATAACACAAAATTAGTAGCCAACTAATTGATATTGCCTGCACTTCAATATGGTCATGTTGCGCGTTCGAATCCGTTATCAGGGTTTCATTAAAGCACAAATTGAACTGATGATAGTCCATGACTTAAATAGTATACCTTAAAGAATAGAATATGCGCACTATAAAAAAGCATTGACGTCACGTTTAGCATGAGAAGCTCATGTACGGGTTCAATAAGCTCAGTAAGCTTTAATAACAGTTAAAACAATGATACTTACACACGCAATATATATATATATATATATATATATATATATATATATATATATATATATATATATATATATATATATATATATATATGCGGGCTTCAAAGACTGTACATACTATTTTCGATTACAAACTTTTTTTGTACCATTTAACTTCAGGATCATCATTTTTACCATTTGGAACATATATTTTATCGTATCGTGTGTGTGTGTGTGTGTGTGTGTGTGTGTGTGCGTGGGTGCGTGGGTGCGTGTGTGCGATTGTGTGTGGGGGTGTGGGGGGGTGTGTGTGCGTGCGTGCGTGCGTGGTTGCGTGCGTGCGTGCGTGCGTGCGTTTGTGTGCGTGTGCGTGTTTGCGCGTGTGTGTGCGCGCGCGCGAGCGTGTCCGCATACCTGCCTGCGTGCGCACGCGTTCTTGAGTGTAGGATGGTTTGTGGGGTGAGTTTTTACGCATTCTTACGTGCGTGCTTTTATTGTACCTGCGTTATGTGCGTGTGTTTGTATGTGAACTATAACCACCCTAAATGAGCTTATATAACCTATTTAACTATAGTTCATTTATAAGTGCTATAATGATTTGATAATTTTTATTATTCGGAGTTTAACAGAAAAAAAACATGTTGAATTATGAATTAAACAGAAATAAACAATTGCTGTTAAATAGTATTGATCAGTGGTTTGTTCAAAACTAAGCTCTTATTAACAATAATAATATTACGTATAACGTCATGTTAAACGTTTTAATACAATACGTATTGAATAAGAAACAGGTATAGGTGTTAGATTATTTGATACTGCGCAAAAAACGAAGTCGGTAAGGTACACTTTTCTGGATATCAGGTGGTTCAATACAATCGAAACTTGAAAATATATCATATTGGTGAAATTGAACTTCGAATGTCAAATCTACTTCAATTGTGTTTACATCATCATGAACACATTCTAGGGCACTGTGAATTCATTTTCGTATAACAGATGCATCTTGCATTTTCTTCATACCTTGATCTGTGTAAGAACATATTTTGGCCGACATAAAATCATCATCCTTGAGTGACTCGTTTTCTGTATTATTTCCCCCCCCCCCCTCCCCACAACCTCTAAAAATAATAAATGACTTCTGTAAAAAAGTATATAACCCCGAACAGAACCGACTATGTTCTATTGAAGTTTAAATAGATATATTAGGTGAGCATGTTTGGTCATTTGGTGTGTGCGCTTCAAATCTTAGTAATACAGCTGGTAATGCTTAAGTTTTTGCTGTCCATACTACCACTACTGTTTCTGTTATTGCCACTGTTATCAACACCGCAAAATCACCAGCGACGCCACCACCACCGCAATTATCACCACCACCGATATTGTGATGACTTTGCATCCCCTAAAACAACTGACGCTGCTGTTGATTCTGTTGTTGTTGCCACTTCTACAGCTTCAGCTATGAATTCAACTACTAGTATAATTATTTTCGGCTTTGAAAACATTAATTTCTGAATTTTCCGTGTTGTTAGAAAAGACAATATTCAGCATATAACGCTCTGATGCGTAGTGTGGTAAGGGGAAACTAAATTACAGCTTAAATGGCAAAATGAAGTGTTTTGAATTTGAAGATGCGCTTTTTTCTTTCAAAAACGACGGGAAACTTCGCACGATTTCGTCTTAGCAGAGCGATAAAAATCAAGTGAAATTCTAGCAAGATTACGTTAAATAATTAGTGTTCTGTAACATTTTACATCTTATCTTTGCTTTAAAGTCATTAAACTTGGAATCATCCGAACGTTACACATAGTTAAAGCCTTGTATCCAGCCCGTGTAAAAATATCGTTATACGCTTCAGGCTTCCCGGGGCTGCTGGGGGCTGCCAGAAAACTAAAGTCAAAAAGTGGAGTAAAGTGATGTTTTTAGTTCACACAAAAAGAATAGTGTGAATGTTTTTAAATGATTCATTTGAGTATTTTTGCGTCAATTAAAGGGGTGTTTTGCAAACGAACTTTTGTGAATTTTTTTTTTTCATTTTTTTCGGCTTTGAAAACATGAATTTTTAAATTTACCGTGCTGTTAAGTCGAACCTTTCATATACTTGAAACCATGTATCCAGCACGAGTGAAAATACCATAATACGCCCGGGGCTGCCCGGGGCTGCCCTGGGCTGCCCTGGGCTGCTTGGGGCTGCTTGGGGCTGTCAGAATGAAATCTAAAACAGAAAAGAGGAGTGAAGTGATGTTTTTAGTTCACACTCAAAGAATAGTGTAAATGTGGAAAAAGTATTCATTTTAGTATTTTGTGTCATTTAAAGAGTATTTAGCAAACGAATTATTGTGAATGATTTTTTTTTCATTTTTCATGTACTAGAAGCCATGTATCCAGCCCGAGTCAAAATATTATAAAACGCCTGGGGCTGCCCGGGGCTGTCACACGCTTGAAATCAAAAAGTAGAGTAAAGTGATTTCTTCAAAAAAAAGAAATAGTGTACATGCTTTTAACTGATTCATTTTTAGTACTTTTGCTTCGGTTCAAGGTGTGTTTTGCAAACCAGTGAATGATTATTTTCATTTTTTTATGTATTTCTTTTTGGCTTTGAAAGCTGAATACCGACGGGAATCTTCACATGAGTTCGTCCGTCGCATAGCTGCTAATCTGCCCAGCTGCTCAGCTTTTGACTTCACGCCGTCAGGCATCTAGACTGCTAACTCACGCTGCTATGCTGCTAGTCTGCTAGACTGCTGACTTCACGCTGCTAGGATGTCAGTCTGCTTGGCTGCTGACTAAACGCTGGTAGGCCGCCAGTCTGTTGAGCTGCTGACTTTATGCTGCTGGGCCGCTGGGCTGCTGACTTGACGCTGCTAGGCTGTCAGTCTGCTGGGCTGCTGACTTCACGCTGCTAAACTGCCAGTCTGCTGGGCTGCTGACTTCACGCTGCTAGGCTGCCAGTCTGCTGGGCTGCTGACTTCACGCTGCTAGGCTGCCAGTCTGCTGGGCTGCTGACTTCACGCTGCTGGGCTGCTGGGCTGCCAACTTCACGAACATAAAGTTGGCAATGATATAAAACAAGCACCGTGTTCAAATTTCACCCAAAATTGGTGATTTCGATGTGTCTGAGACCATTATAACACTTGAACGAGTCCTTGTAATATTCAATATTTCAACAGTTATGTTAGATATTCTTGTGAATACTGACCGACAACGGAGGTTTTGGCCGCGGCGACGAGCGGCATGTCGTCGGTGACGTTCGTCGACACTCGGACACTCCGTGAGCGGACCTCGTGCTGCGTTCCGCCGTCATCCGTATAGCTTGCCGTAGCCTGGCAGGAAAAACAGGGGGAAATCAACCACTGGTACCGGATTTTCAAACTCAAATTATTTATATAAAAAAAATCTAAAATTAAAGTGTTAATTTAAAAAAAATATAAAAAAAAATTCTACATTTTTTTATAAATACGCGCTTTGTACTGTCTATATAATTATAATTCTAAACTAGAAATAAAATGCCATAAATGTGAAAGATTATTGATTTTATGTTTTTAATATCTACTTTTTACTTTCTTTATATTGTTATTATTTCTTAGAATATATAGACAGCACAAACTGCATAATTATTTTTAGAAAAAAAAATATTTTTTGATATTTTTTTCTCACATTTCTGGCATTATTATTTTTGGTTTGGAATTATAAGATTTTTTGGATTTAAAAACAAATGAGTTTGAAAATCAGGTGCCAGTGGAATCAACTGGCTAACATGTGTAATTAAAATGGATGGCATTCAAGTATATTTACAGGTGCTCCGTAGACACAACAAAGAAATATGTATAAATTAGGTTATTGCAAATGTCCAATACGTATATGCTTATGTCCATAATGTATTTCTTGGCACTGAAAACTTATTTGAAGTAATCTAGTTTCGCCCGTGTTGACGGGCAACTATTTTGAGATGAAGAGATAAATGGTGTAGTTTTCTTTAAACAAAGATTGATTAAGCATTTCAAAAATAAATGCGATTGAAGCGTCGATTTTAGACTTCCTGGATAATCCTCTCAGATTGCGAGATATTTGGCCGGTTTTTCAGAACTTTGATAAAGTTAACATTCTCGTTAACATTATCGTTGTTAAATTTCAAATCGTTACTTAGGAAGTTTAATGGACACATTTGTTATCTGCTATATTTCTTACAAGATTTGAGACAACTGTTTCGGCTGTTTTTGTTAATACTCTTCTTCAAATAGTTCACGGTAAAAAGTTAACAACGATGTCGTAAATTACGTTGTTAACAAAGTCCTGAACAACCAGCCCATTATTTGTACAGTCGAACCCCGTTAGCTCGGACACACAGGGACCGGCAAATTACCTCGAGCCTCAGAAAATTCGAGCAAAGCGGGAGTGTTTACCGTCAGTAAAAAACGGTCATTTACATTTATTTCGAGCCAGCGAGGAATTCGAGCCAAGCGAGTTCGAGCCAACGGGGTTCGACTGTATTTCAATAAACACACATGACGTTTGTGGCTATTGGAATCATTTGTATTACACAAACATTTGCTAAAGCATGCACAGAATCAGCCCCTTGTTTGTACTTTAATAAACGCGCACGACGTATGGGTCATTGGAATCATTTGCTAAAACATGCGCAGAACATGTTGAAAGAACTCACAAAGACTTCATAAATGCTATAGGGTCGTAGATGTAATGTGTGCGACGTCCCTCTCAGCTCGTACATGTGACGTCCACCATCCACGTGTCGACTGTGATCCACGTTCGCCCACACCAGCCGGTAACCAACCTGGAGGGAAATCATCATCATCATCACCCTTATAATCATCATCATCATCATCATCATCATCATCATCATCATCATCATCATCATCATCATCATCATCATCATCATCATCATCATCATCATCATAATCGTCATCATCACCATCATCATCATCATCATCATCATCATCATCATCATCATCATCATCATCATCATCATCATCATCATCATCATCATCATCATCATCATCATCATCATCATCATCATCATCATCATCATCATCATCATCATCATCATCATCACCACCACCACCACCACCACCACCACCACCACCATCGTCATCATCATCATCATCTTCATCATCATCATCCTTATCATCATCATCATCATTATCCTCCTCCTCCTCCTCCTCCTCCTCCTCCTCCTCCTCCTCCTTCTCCTCTTCATCATCATCATCATCATCACCACCACCACCACCACCACCACCACCACCATCACCATCATCATCACCACCATCATCATCACCATCATCATCACCATCATTATCACCATCATAAGCAATTAATCGAGGCCAACGAAACAACCTTAAAGTAATAGTTTACATGTATATGATTGTCTTGGAAGAACCACCATGCTTCTCATGTTTTCTATTTTACCTGTGCGGGGTCAAAGGGTTCGGACCATTGAAAGTCCACCGCTACAAGGCTGCTTTGCTCATCAAACGCCTTTCCGGTCGCCGTCAAGTTCCAGTCTGAGAGATAAAATAAAACAATGACCATGTATGATTGGGCATTTTGTCAGACCGACAACCTCCCGTTTACTATATAATGTATATACTTTCGTCAAAATATCTGCATTTCGTTCGAATTTATTTTTTTATATCGTGCGAACACAGTTGATCTTAAAGACATGTATTTTATTTCAATATCGTTTGAAACAAGGAGTGAAATTTGCAACTGTTCAATAATTGTTACAGTATAGGTTTATATGCCTCGTTCAAAATTGAAATTCTATACAGAATAGAAAAACACGAGCAAATGTACATTTCAAAGTTATGACCATCCTCTGAAATATCTAGATAATTTTAAAAAGTCATAAAGGTCTCTTATGTGACTTATGTATACGGGTAATCGCAGAAACAAGAGCTCCCAAGAGCATATGCACGCCAACGCTCGTCTGTTTTTTTCCTTGCTGAACAAGGGGAATAACTCAAGAATTATGAGAGACGGAGTTTAACTTCCTTGTTTTACATGTGCGTATTTTGATTGAAGTATATTAAAGCTGCACTTTCACATATTGAACGTTTTAACAACAAGTACGAGCCAATTTATGCGAAAATGCATTGAATATCAGTGATTGAAGACAGCTGACAAAAACTCGCAGATTTTTATATTAAGTTCAAAAATGATGCTTCATACATTCTTCTTAAACCTTTAGTAACGCTTTTAGGCATAACACATTAATTTTCGAACTAAAACATGGATATCTGCGATTTTTTTGTCAACAGTCTTGTATCACGGGTTTCCTTTCCTTTTTCGCATAAATTGGCTCATTCCAAGACAGAAAAAAGTTTTCAAACCTTTGTGAGCAGTCTTACATCACTGGTTTGCAGACTTGTCGGAAAAATTGGCTCATTCCAAGACAAAAAAAAGTTGTCAAAACAGGTGTAAATATCTCGAGTCACGCTTAGTTACGACAATGATGTTATGACAATGTCTCGACTTTTTTTTGGAACCAGACGAGCTAAAAATCGCTTTTTATTACCAAGGCCGTGTGGTGACGCATCATCATAACCGCCATGGACCAGACTCATGTCCAACTCTACAAAAGACAAAACAAAGTACAAAAAAAGAGGAAATAATACTTAATGTTCAGTCTGCACGCTTGTTATCAAAGTATAATATTACAAAATCTACCTGGTGTAGTGCTTCAATAAGTATAGCAATTATGAAGAGTTGAAGCACGTGTATGCTTTGGTCTCAGTAATTATTTTTCTAAACTTGTGCGTAAAGACAATTTGATATGAAAAATAACTTCGCAATATGTTTACCCTTGCCTAAGGCAACTTAATTGTTTTTTATCAATAAATGCTTATACAGTCGAACCCCGTTGGCTCGAACTCCTAGGTACTACCAAAATAACTCGAGCTTTGGAAAATTCGAGCCAAGCGGGTATGCTTACATTCAGTAGTTGGAAATCGGTCCTTAACATCCAGTTCGAGCCAAAATAAAATTCGAGCAAAATGAGTTCGAGCAGATGGGGTTTGACAACATTATAATAATCAGTTTTATAAAAAAAAAATATGAAAACTATCTATTAGTTATTATTTATGTGAATACAACAATTTAGTATGAACACAAACTTCGCCATAAAATTACCCTTTCTTACAGCAACTCTGTTATCTCGAAGTAATTTTTTGCTATTCGGTTATATCGAACACCCGTTACCTTGAAGTAACTTGTGAGTAAAAACTAAACAACTTAGATACTATCTTACCATTGCCATCCTTTTTAATAACCGCAAACTGTCCGGTACCAATATTTTCCAACGTTGTCTTAGGAAATGGTGTCGTCGTTTTTCTGACGTTGACAACGGTTGCGGCCTGCACGCCACTTTTGCACTGAGCATCGTTATTCAGGACCGTTTTTTCACACGTCGGGGTATAAAATTTGATTTCGCCATGCCATGCCTCTTTTTGGGAAAAGAGGTAGATCTTTACGTGGTATTCCGCGTTAAATGCTATGTCGTCGAACGTTACGTCCGGCTGTAAAATGAAGGACTCGCAATGATTAAATGAGATAAAATACACTTACAGTCGGACCCCGTTGGCACGAACTCGCTTGGCTCGAATTTCTCGTTGGCTCGAGCTAGATATAAAGAACCGATTTTTTATACTGAAGGTTAACAATCCCGCTTGGCTCGAATTTTCTGAGGCTCGAAGTATTTTCGCCGGTCTCTTGGAGTTCGAGCCAACGGGGTTCGACCGTATATACATGTAGATATTATTACTTATTAAGTAAAACATTTTTAACACTCCAGTATAACTCTAACGATTTGTTTAATTAAATAAATGTTTAAATAAATGGCAAAAGAGTGAAGTTGTGCGCATTTAGCTAAATATGAGAAACTGGACATTTAAGAAGTGAATGTCATGCTGACACTACATTTGACATTAGACATCTAAAACATGAATGTAATGCGGGCACTACATTGGACATTAAACATCTAAAAGATGAATGTCATGCTGACACTACATTGGCCATTAGCCATCCAAAAAAGAATGTCATGCTGGCACTACATTGGACATTAGCCATCCAAAAAAGAATGTCATGCTGGCACTACATTGGACATTTACGAGATGAATGGCCTGCTGACACTACATTTGACATTAGATATCCAAAAGATGAATGTCGTGCTGGCACTACATCGAACATTTACGAGATAAATGTCATGCTGGCACTACATCGGACATTTACGAGATGAATGTATTGCTGGCATTACATTTGACATTTACGAGATGAAATTAATATCATGCGGGCACTACATTGGACATTAGACGTCCAAAAGATGAATGTCATGCTGGCACTACATTGGACATTAGGCATCCAAAAGATGAATGTCATGCTGGCACTACATTGGACATTAGACATCCAAAAGATGAATGTCTTGCTGGCAGTACATTGGACATTAATGAGATCAATGTCATGCTGACACTACATTTGACATTAGTCATCCAAACAATGAATGTCATGCTGGCACTACATCGAACATTTACGAGATGATTGTCATGCTGGCAGTACATTGTACATGTGCGAGATGAATGTCATGCTGGCAGTACATTTGACATTAACGAGATGAATGTCATGCTGACACTACATTTGACATTAGTCATCCAAACAATGAATGTCATGCTGGCACTACATTGAACATTTACGAGAAGATTGTCATGCTGGCAGAACATTGAACATGTGCTAAGCTGCCAGTCTGCTGGGCTGCTGACTTCACGCTGCTAGGCTGCCAGTCTGCTGGGCTGCTGACTTCACGCTGCTAGGCTGCCAGTCTGCAGGGCTGCTGACTTCACGCTGCTAGGCTGCCAGTCTGTTGGGCTGCTGACTTCACGCTGCTGGGCTGCTGGGCTGCCAACTTCACGAACATCAATTCAAACTGAGATCAATAAATACAAGCTAAAACACAATACAATCAATGATATAATGAAAAAAATTACGAACTACTTCAACTGTTATACCGGCTTACATCCGAGATTGTTTTCGATAAAAATGGCCGAGGAGCTCCGAATGATCAACCAGATAATTAAAACAGATTTTTTGTTTATTGTTTTTTAGCATAAAAAAATAAACAGAATATGTTATCTATAGAAATAGAATCCTAGCTCACAATCTCAGCCAACGTTTAAGGACCGGCAGCGGAGCAAAAGTGGGTGGGGAAGGTAAAAAACAAAATCGTTTAAAAAAAAACAACATAAACATGTGTTAATTAGCTTTGAGGAGCGATCTTTTTGAGAGTGGAACATTTATTCTTGGTGACATGTTTTGGATTAGTAGGAGTTAAACAAATTTTACAAAAAAAGATTTTAACAGATTTTGGAAAACAAAACCTATTCACATTATTACGGAAAGGTCTGTCGACATAAGTACTTCGTTTTTATGTCAAAATGCCCCCAGACAACCTATTCAACAATGTCTTGAGAGATCTTGATGATGTCTTGTCAAATAAAAAAGCTAATCAGAAAATAAATGAAATTTCGTGAATGAAATTCATTTCCGGGTTACAAAAATGCACATATTTTTTTTTTAAATTACTTCAATTAACACAAAGCCACAATCAATTGTTGATTGGGCAGTTCCGATAAATTTGACTCACAAACATATTCTTTTTGTATTAAGACATTTCCAGGAAAACGTAAACGTTTTTTGATTGGAGATCTTGTAAAATATTCTTTCGTAAAAATGCTCAACTCTTATCTACAGCTTTATATGTTGCATCGGATATTTGTGTCATGTTTCTTTAATATTGAACCCTATTTCATAATAGAAGTTGTTTTTTTCAAAACGTTCAAAATGTTAGTCCCTCAATCGACTTTTGCATCGCTGCCGACCTTGATTCAAGCTAAACACGTATCTATTGTATATGCAATATGCACTGCCCGTATTGCAATGTATTGTAATTAATTAATTAAAGGCAAATTATCCATTCCCTTTATCATGCTATTTTTCAAAGACAAATCCTTTATTATTTTAATAACAAGAGAATGTACAGGAATTGTTATTGCAACATAAACATTTTGCACCAAACGTTGAAGAACATTATTTACGAATGATATTAACTTTTGACCCCCTTTCTTAGTACTTTCACTGCCAGTATACCAGTATATTGCTTCCTTCTTTATAATTATAGGATTTCTAGTATAATTTAAGATATCTATATTTGCATTCTGATAATGGTTTGTTACAGAATCACAGATGGCAGCAGAAGGCGGCTCGGCAGGATGGACATGGCAGGGCCATTTGTCGTATTATGACTACCAAACAAAGACAGAGAAACAATTCAAGAAAGTGTCGAAGCTTAAAGGTTGGTGTTGAAGACAGTATCAATGCATTGCTTTATTAACAACAACATCAATGACGTTTATTTCGTATAACGGTGATTTGGATATCGCAATAACCATGAAAATGTATCAGATTTTATTTCGGGTCCGAATTATATGCACAAGTCAATAATAACCACTGCCCAGGTCATGGGAATAGCGGAGACTTTTGTTTTCGGTCCTGCCAAGCCCGGATAAATTCAACGTCCTACGGGGCGAACTACTGGTAAATTCCCCGCCTAAATATATTCAAAGTATTGAAACTGATTATAAATCGTAAGGGCAATGTGGTTAGATCAAATAATAAATAAACACATTCACTTATTTTCATAAAGGTACTATATATAGACAATCCTGTATCAGTATCAGATCTAACACATGAATATATTCGTTTAAAGCGATAAACTAAGATTTCAACAAAATATGCTGATTTTGTATCAAGATTTTTACAGTATAATCTTTCACTAAAATTCATGACATTTAACATGTCTTTAGTAAAAACGACAATGTATATATATTTTTTGATAGGATTAAAAAGGACACATAAGTAAAAAGTGCAGTTACGCACCAATTTTGTTAAGATTACAAAAATACACTTTCGATTGACATGTGGTACAGCATTTTGTCTCCATCTCCCGTCTTCACAGGAAATTTATGGTTGCTAGTACGAACATGCAAAAATGTTAAACTTTGGTATATGGGGAGGATAACTATTCGGGTTCTCTTTCAATTTATATCGGAATTAAACAGAAAATACATTCTACACTTATACAAGGGATTACTTTGTTCAAAACAGGTTTGCTGAAATTTTCAAATAAACCACTTTTGTTCCTCGAGGAATTCGACCAACTAATAAGCTTATCCTGATGGTTCCAGATTAATAATCATGATTTGCTAAACACCTAACAAGAGTATTGACATCTATAAATGAAAATTAATTATTCATGTTACAATATATTAACATTTGACAAAACAGCGTTTTGCTGTAGAAAATGGTTTTCTACAACGCATGTAGAAATACGTTATATTAACGTCATTAAACGTGCCCGATGTAAAGTATAGATACACGGGAGACATCTTTCCTGACAATTGTTTTCTAGTAATCGGTAATCATATCAGTGTACTATTACAGATGAACTCGACAAAGAAGGAATCGTTCATGTATACAAATGTTTTCATCCGTTGGCTTACCCTATGGGAAAAGTTCTTCACGGATATGTTATTTTCGGAGCCAATAAAAATGGAACGATCTTCTTTCATTCGATCGAAAAGAACCAGGAAGATCTAGTTTGGCAGAGATCACACATTTGGGAAGACGTCATATACAGGCTTAAAAATGAGGATCGTCCATCGGGTCAGGTCTCGAAGGAAAGCGATGTAGTCGTTGGAGACATTTATGATCTTATAGATTGGTTGGATAACGAGACTCAGATAACTCGGAAATACAACGTTTTGTTTGATAATTGTCAACATTTTGCAAAGAGTGTATACGAAGTTGTTTTTCAATTCAAAGAAAAGATAATGATGACTCATCCAACACTTAGCGCAGCAGGTGAATTTCAATATTATAGTAGTTTTAAAACACAAACAGATTGATATTATTTAAATAAAAAAAAAATCATGATATCATAATTTTTCCTTTCGTCCTATTTGGTATGTGAAAGGTAAGTAGTTATTCAGGTATTATTAATTAATAAGACACATTATTAATGCATTGCTTTATCATCAAAATCAATAACAACAACAATGCCGTTTAATTGGTATTACGGCGATCTTTGTATTGCAGCAACCGTGAAAAAAGAAAAAAAATCATTGCGAGGGATCCGAATATTATTTAGGAATACATGTACTATATAATGGTAGAATTAATGAATGATTGAATTATTAAATACCGAGGACGCTTATGTGAAAACCTCAGCAAACTACATTTTAATTTTACAATGCCATTGTCTTTAAAAGGTCAAAGAAGTAGATAGAAATCAAAACTTAGGTATTCAATATACATTTATAAACATAAAACAGTTCAAAACAAGGAATGTAGATGACAATTTCCTTTGTTCAAACCGTTAACTTTGACAATAATATACAAAAAACACACAATTAAATTGTAATACCATTCCATCGTAAGTAGGTTCATATTACCACCATCTTGTAGTTTTGGTGCTCGTTTTACACATGTACTGATTTCCTTGTTAAAGTGGATTTATAATACGTGAACGATGAGTCATATCATTTCACTCACGTGTTTAACGTTTTAGCTATTATTTATTCTTACCTTATTATTGATATTAGAATAGAAGTGTGGGGTTTCTTTGACATTAACCCGGGCACATACGAATGGATCAGATTAAAATCAATGGATGAGCTATTCACAATTTAGTAATATATAACTGGTCGATTAATTAGGAAATAAAACACACCACTGAGGGTCATATGACATTACAAGGACCGGCCAGTCAGCCACTTAAAGTGTATAAAGACCGAGGCGTAAGCCAAGGTCCATTCACCTTCATTGTATACAGGTTACTTTTTAACCAACACTCGCACTCAAACCATGGTTCATTCTGCTTTTTTCTTTATCCTTTTGCCATTTTGGATTTTTCCTTTTGGGCTTGGTTCAGTGTCAATCATGGAATTTAGGACAAACAGATTGTGGACTACGACGAACACTATCGACTTTTTATGTCGTTTTCTCCGTTCCCTTCCTGATTTGTTTTGCCTGTGCGCTAACCCATCCACTGTGCAAGACGAACCTACATATCTGATGGTTTTAGTTGAATAATCATGATTTGCTAAATAAATTACAATAATAATGACATTTTTAATTGAAAAACATGTATTAATCATGTAACAATAAATTACCATTTGACAACAGCGTATTACTGTAGAAAATAATTATCTAAAACGCATGAAGAATGACGTTATATTGACGTCATTTAACGTGCGTGGTGTAACGTATAGATACACGGGAGACATCTTTCCTGAAAATTTTATCATTGAATTATTGATGATCCTATTTTTCTATTTCAGAATCTGATGCGGACATGTACGAATGGTTCCAAGGGTTGAATGAAGATATAACTCGAGTTACCACGAGTATGAACGTCGCCAAGAGCGGTGATTAGCACCAGTAGATGATTCAAAAATGGATTAAATACAAACACAGATTGATAACGTTTAAATATTGGCTCTCGCGAAATCATTTTATTACATCCAATTCGGTCAAGTATGCGAAAAGACTATTTTCAGTTTTGATTTCAGTATGTAATCAATTCCATCATTGCAATTTGAATGATTTTGATATGATATGGTGGAATACTGCTGCCGTAAGATAACATGATAACGTTTGCAAATTGTTTCGTATTAGCCACTTAAGTTTCGCGATAACATTTAGCTATCTAGTAAGACTATTTGTATAAATATGAATGAACTTTTGCAACGAACATGCGTAGTAGTTTTTCCTTACTCTTCATTCAGAAGTTTTTACATCCAAAGATGTTTACCATATTGGCCATGTATCCATACCAACCGCTACGGGAAATGTGAAGTTGACAATAGCAGCAGACACAACAACGTTGAAACAAATGACACAAATTTACACATTAAAAGTTTATTGTGAATTTTAAAAGCAATTTTAATGTGAACTGGAGCCATCACAGAAGCACTTGTATAGTCATATATTAAAATTCTTATTTAGTGTATAACACCCACATAATACCATAACCGTGTTCATCCAAAACCATAATACTATTCACTTTTTTACCAGGTTTTAGCGAAAACAAGGTTATTGGAATGGAGATGTCGTGGGGCGGATGGGTGGGCGAGCGTCATATTTGGTTTCAGCCCAAAAACTAGCTAGAATTGATGGACAGTAATGAAAGTTGATGTGTAGGTAGCTTTTTGGAGAGATACAATGGAATGGTTTTTGAGTGGTAAGGGTCACGGTCTCTGTAACTAAATATAAAAATGGTTTCCGCCAAATAAGTAAGATATTGATAAAAAGTGATGAAAGTTGTTGTGTTGGTAGCTTATGCGAAGAGCTAGCGTTTCAGGGACTCGGGGTCAAGGTCAAGTTTACTGTTAAACCTTTATTTTTCAAACATTTCCCTTTTTTCTCCGAAATTTTCATAAAACTGTAAACTTAGACGATTTTAGGGTGAGGGGTGTAGGGGACGCCGGGTGCCACCATTCCTTTTGGGCCCGCTAGTGATATCGCCATATCTAATCATTATCAGTAGAGTATATATGTAAATCAGTAGTCTAGCACATTGAGACAAGCTTTCTAGAAAGAAGTGAATATACATTCTAGAGAAGAGACCCTTTACAGCTAGAAATTGAATCAAAAGTATGAAAATGGCAGTTTCAGTCTGGTGAGAGCAATGCAATGATTAGCACAAGCTTCAGTGGTATTCTTTCTATTTGCAAGCATACGAGCGGTACATGTTCAATTGTGATGGAGTTGGACACTTTCGGGAAGCTGAGCACCGTTATTTTTCAGAAAATAAAAATGGATAACCTAAGATAAACTGCTACAGAACACATTGAACGCGACTTTAAAAATGTTTAGGAAATATCATCGATTTTTAGAAAAGGAGTTTCAAATAATGTATTAGATTTACTTTCGTTTGTTTACTTCTTGTTTGGTTGTTTTTGAAAGAAATTAGGAAAATTTAATCTTTGTCTGCCAATCTTAATTTACTCGAGTTCTCTATAGTTACGAGTTTTGTGATATTGTTGATTTATACAATAAAACAATAAAAAATACTCCATGGTCAATCTTCACCAGTGGTAAGTGCACTCGCTTCACACCTAGTCGACCCGGGTTTAATTACCGGCTTGGGCGCATGTAAGTTTGGTTTGTGGTCACCAAGTCGGTTTCCTCCAGGTACTCCGGTTTCCCCCACAACACAAGACCACACTCTCGTGCAACATCGTGCAAACGAGAGTGATTAATATAAGTTGCATTAGTTTGTTTCACAATCGTTGTAAAAAATCAAATAAGTTTAAAGGGACTGTACACCAGATTGGCACCAAAAAAGGGTTTTTTTTCTGTAACGAATCTCAGGACAACTATTTAATGAAATGTTTTACTCTTTGATATCATAATTGTAAAAAACATACCAAAATGTTACAAAAAATAGAGTCGGAGACGAAGACTTACTTTACACAGTTGGAATATTTAAGCTATTTACCTAACATGGTCATATCACGTGAAACACCGACTAGCAAATCACGCATAAGGAATGAATTCTACGAGGTAGACATACCAAGTAATCTTTTTTAATGGAAACATACGAAAAAAATGTGAAAATACATTAATTGTAAACTATGTGGTACTTCAGTTAAAAAGTTCCAATGCATTGTACACATCGATACCAAGTTTATGTCAGTTTTCGACATTTTTCTTTTTTTCGCTGTTTTATCAAACGTATTACCGTCTTGGAACGGTAACTGAAACTTGAGTCTACATGAATACTAGTCGACACTAGTTTGTATGGACATTACATCACTTTTGACCCAACATTTATTGATAATTACATAATAAAAATATATATATAAGCCTCATTCCAGCCAGCATGAACTTAAACACAATGAAGAATAATGATAACTGAATAACATGTAAACTAATAAAGTAATCTAAGTACTCAAAAACCGGACACAAACCTCGCCTGCAAGCTTTTGAATTAAGCCGGAGCAAGGGTGCTAATTCTTCAAGTTACACTCTTATTTAAAAAAATACATGCACTGTACAACAAACATACATTTTAAGTGATAAACCCTAAAAATGTTAAGTACTATTAACCCGATTGTAATCGTGTATTTAATAGCTAAAACGCAAAAAAGTATTAAATGATTGGTGAGTGCTGAAATATTAACTGTCGTCTCATAAGGTATAAATACGGTGTTTTCTGCACCTTTCTTTCAAATTCTCACAACACTTTCTTGTAAATGAACTGCCCGCGAGTCTTGCCTATCCTTTTAAGAAATACCACTCTTACACGTAAATGTTTTTTTAAGATACAATGCAATATCAAATTTACAACTGTATTTAAGACTGAAGAAATGAAAACATATCCAATAGTGAGAGCTATGGGACCACTCTGGGGTTATTCATCGCAGGTTTCGCGGCATTTTGGATACAAAATTACTCCTTTGGCGAATATCCCATCAACCGATGGGGGTAAAACTCTCCCTTTGGCTTCAAAATTCTGTTTAAGTCGCACTTGGGGATGTCACGGGGTCAAGCCATAATGCAGCCACTATAGGACGCGGGCAGACCTTTATAAACTCAACAACAACAACAACAACAACTTTCTTTCAAATTAAACTCGGTGTCCTTCATTAGAACCATTGTTTTCGATATGTATTCATCCTATTTGGTAAATCAAAACAATTTTATTAATTGTGGTAAACCTGATTTGGGAGTAAGAGTGCATATTTAAAATATACGATATTCATTCAAAGACAACCATCTGTTCCTTTATGAATCAAAATAGATCAGTTGAAATGAATTACATTCCATCTAACTAATGTTTTAGTCTACTAGAACGTATTTAATCCATCACTGAAGGATGCAAATATACACAAACAGCAACATCCAAGCTTGTTTCTTATTCCTTGTTCCTTATTGAAAAGTCCTGATGCTGGGGTGTGTTGTAAACAAGTTCTTTGGATTTATATTGAATATGATAAAGAAATGATCGGTCTTTCCATTGTAAAACAATGTATGAAGATTATTCAAATGTCTTCGGAAAATATAATGTTTAATAAGGTTTATACATAAGGGTTGTGCAAATTATTTGAAAAATATAACTAAGTCGTGTGTTTTTGACAAACTTGTAACTGGAATCTATTGATCCATGGATTCATTGTTAAAAATGTCTGGTATTTAAAGATGCACTCTTACTCCCAAATCAGATTTAACACAATTAATAATATGGTTTTAATATTCCCAAAAAAGGATTAATAAATGTAAAAAAATGGTTCTGATGAAGGATATCGAGTTTAATTTGAAAGAAATGAGCATAAAACACAGTATTTCTTCCTCATAAGACTTTAGTAGACCACAGTAAATAGTTTAGCATTCACTAATCCTTTAATATTTTTGCACTTTCTGCTATTAAATTCACGGTTACATTCCTGTTATCAGTAGTTAACATTTTCCATAACTGCATTTTTTAAGTAGTTAAAGATGTCTCAGTCAAATTTTATGTTTGTTATACATGTTATGTATTTAATTTGAATAAGAGTGTCACTTTAAAGTATGTGAATGCTATAAATTGCCTCGTTTACATTGCACGAGTTAAGGTTAAACTTTTCTGCAAACACCATTCTTATTCTCTTTCAAATTACTATATTGACAAATATCATTCATCTTCTGTTTAAATAATGCGTGTGATATCTATGTTATACTTCCTAAAATAATAACCCTTGTATACTGTATACCACGTGATATGCATACGAATCCTCTCAGACATTACGTCACAAAATTGCATACCCCGTAGTATACAAGATAATGACAAAAGTCGCTGTGTACGTGATCTACAATTTTGATGACATTGACATTTTCATATTATACACAACACGTCTGGAAGCAATTAAGCACATGTTTGTATCATTTTATTCTTTCATTGTGATTCATAAACAAGACACATGCAAATAGCATTACAAAAACATGATTATAATAATTTCTTGTAAGGAACATTTTGAAACAACAACATATGTATATTGTTAGAAGTAATTTCGGTGAAAAATACAAACAGAAATTCGACAAATCTGATAAACATTTCTTCGTAAATTTTGTTCAACTCTTTTAAGTTATTACACGACAACATGTTGCTAAGGATGGATATAGACTCATTAAAAATAGTTTACATTAAAATTAAATGACATAAAGTCAAATTTAGAAACATTTTAATAAATGGCTTTATCCACATACTTTGGAATTGTTTAATGAACTTAATATGATGCAATACCAAATGTAATTTTAAAGGGACTGTACACCAGATTGGCACCAAACAAAAGTTTTTTTCTGTAACGAATCTCAGGACAATAAATTAATAAAATGTTTTACGCTGTGATATCATAATTATAAAAAAACATACTAAAATGTAAAAAACAGATCGAGTCGGAGACCGAGTTCGAACCGGTGTCGTCAAAATTGCAGTCCAGTGCTGTATCCACTGTGCTACAAAGGCTTACTCACAAAAGTTGGAATATCTAAACTATATACTAACATGGTCATATCACGTGATAACATCGACTAGCCAATCACGCATAAGGAATAAATTCTACTAGGTAGACATAACTAGTAATATTTTTAATGGAAAAATAAGAAAAAAATGCGGAAAATAAATTAATTGTAAGCTATGTGGTACTTCAGTTTGTAAGTTGCAATGCATTGTACACATCGGAACCAAGTTAATGTCAGTTTTCGACAATATTCTTTCCTTTTTCGCTGTTTCATCATACAGAGTACAGTCCCTTTAAGTTCTAAGGAAATACATAAAACGCAAATATACACTTCACTCCAAATCGTCTAGCTATATAAATTATCTTTATTTTTCAGAAAAAGTAAAGATATCAAAATAAATTAACATGATGCAAAAAAAAAAGAGAAAATGCCTGATTCTCTAACTACCATTGTATGAACTCTTAGAGAAAACAAAAATCAAAAACATTACTAAGTAAGTATTTCAAAAGATTTCATAGAGAAGCACTTGGGCAAATCGAATGTAGTCATAAACAACATGAATTTGAAACATAAGCAAGTAATGTCTACGAAACAACATGCTTGAAACAAAAAATGAGCATACAGACGTGGTCGACTGGCCGAGGAAAAAACTGAGATAAAACCCTCTGTTTGGGGAAAACTCAGACACCTCCACCCGTTTGTCATCCAGATTTACAGGATTTGTCTTGTACCACTAGATGTCGGGCCTCATCACCCGTATGCTCCTTAACAATGATGTGTAGAAAACAAATAAAATGCAAATTATTCATGTATATTTTATTTTATTTATTTTTCATATTATTTAGGCAAGTTGCGTTGTGTTTTCATAATGTATCAATTAAAAACATATGCCCTGTGAATGTCACATACACATAAGAACGGCACATCAACATTAACATAAAAACGTCACATCAGTCTAAGCATAAGAACGTCACACCAACATTAACATAAGAAAGTCACATAAGCATAAGAACGTCACATCGACATTAACATAAGAAAGTGACATAAGCATAAGAACGTCACATCAACATTAACATAAGAAAGTGACATAAGCATAAGAACGTCACATCAACATTAACATAAGAAAGTGACATAAGCATAAGAACGTCACGTCAACATTAACATAAGATGGTCACATCAACATTAACATAAGAAAGTCACATCAACATTAACACAAGAACGTTACATCAGTCTAAGCATAAGAACGTCACATCAACATTAACATAAGAACGTCACATCAGCATAAGCGTAAGAACGTCACATCAACGTTAAGATAAGAAAGTCGCATCAGCATAAGCATAAGAACGTCATATCAACGTTAAATTGAGACACCAACCTAACAATGCAACATCATTATCAGATTTACATGTGCATATAAGAATGTCACATCACAAGAAGAATGAGTTGTAATGTGTAACGGAGGTGGAGGTGGGTATAGAAGTTGGTTCAGGAAAACTATGCGTGAAGTTAAACTATAGCAATACCAAAGGGTCTGGAAAAAGAAGACCTGTCATTAGTCTCGTATAATTCCTTCGTTGTTTGTTAGATGTGTTTACGACGTCAATCTGTACAATATATATATATATATATATATATATATATATATATATATATATATATATATATATATATATATATATATACATATATATATATATATTAAATACACACAAAAACTAAATATTGAATTATGATTCAAATTCAGCCGTTTTAGGGTTGGTAACTTTCTCATATTCGCCTTAGCATTCTTTCATCAAGCGCCAGAACTTAATACATCATACGGAAAATATCAATCAGAATTGTATTTGCCATTCTAAGATTATCATATTTTACGTTTTATATTAGATGTATGTAACCAACGGCGTCTCCGTGATTTCACGTCGGGTGTCAAAGGGTCGGAGAACGAGGAACTTTCTCTTTCCATGAGCCAAACAGAATGAGTTTTAATGTGTAATGGAGGTGGAGGTGTGTATAAAGGTTGGTTCAGGGTCTCCCCTTCAAGAAAATTATGCGTGAAGTTTTCGAAAAAGGTTGCCATATTGAACTTCAGTCATTTTATTATTGTAATTCATTTGTTTTCTTATGGAATACGAATCCTGTTTTCTCTTTTAATGGAATCTGAAGTACTTAACCTCTGCCTACGCCGGACTCTGGGACATTTTTGGCGGTTGTCCATTACCAAAACGGGGGGAGTGGGCGCCTTCATGAATCTTAAAGCAGGATAATCTATTCTTTATTCTTCTCTACAATTTGCATGCTATTATTATAATCACACGTTCGCTAATCGTTCAAACGGGTTTTAAGTCAATGCTTGTTTGAACGTCACTAATGTTAGAAGCATACCTTAATATCATAGGCAGTACAAAAGTCTTTTTGTGATACTTGAACAATTCACCCATTATTGGCAGTCTTCTTTAATGTTCCCGAAACGTCCGTCGTTTAGCAGAAAATCTCGCCTGCAAACAAGGCTGTTATATCAACCGAGCTACACTCTTATAAAACATATTCCATTTCAGTATAAGTTTATTGGCAATATCAGCAAATGCATACCTTACCTTTATTATAAAACATACACAGATGGCCAAATAAATTAAAAACAACAACAACGGATAAGTGGTCAACATTGTATTTGTTGTCCATTCAGAAGGCAGTATTTCTCAACTTTTTTCAAACCTTTTATTTTGGAAAATTAAGAGTCAGTCTACAGTGGCTTGCCCAGTGGGTGGGTATTTTACACAATATAGTATAGACTATCAAACTGTTTGGAAGGTCTACATAAGAGTGTGTAAACGTACCACTAATAATGTTTATATCTACCACTTTACTTGAATTAAATCGATAACGGCTGACTGCTGATTTATCGAAGTAAATGCATTAGCAAATTTGAAGTTTACTGCCTTCTCACTGGCCACTGTATTTTGTAAATACATACTAACAATCCTTTACTAAGTATCCAGAAAAAAAGTGGTTCATATGGCAGTACCGCAACGAAACGAAATTCGAACACACCAACACCAACAACATGTTCAAATCCAATTCAAACAGTGAAAACAATTCAAAACTGTTCATGTTATTTTTGATGCAACTATTCAAATGCTTCCCATATGTTTATCAACATGTCAAATTGGATATAAACAGAAAAGAAATTGATGCTCACAATTAACTGGTCAAATGTTGTTCGTATGATTTAGTTTACAAGCATGTCAGTCCCTCATACACCGAGTTTTTTTTATATCATTAATTATTTGCAGATCTTTTTCTAATGGCTTATTGTTGGGATTTGGCTGTGGAATTTCAATGTTTTGTGATTCAACAGGCAGTGGGTTGTACAGGGGAGATTTTGATAGGAATTTGTTCTCAAATGATCAGCTCTTGATATGTTTGAATTTTCGATTTCTGCGATAATAAGTGCCGTCCGCGCTCTGTATTGTGTATGATCTGCTATTATACTCTTTTTTGCGGGTTTCCAGATATCACCCTTTTGGAACATGACGCGTTCACCTGGGTTCCATGTTGGTAAAGGCTTGGATTTCTGTCATGATACATTTTTTTATTGTTCACGTGTGGTTTGCATATTTACCCGCGATGATTTGATGTCGACTGGTTTTGTAGTTAACTGCTCATAAGAAGTTGGCAAAATCGACCTGAGGCGCTGGGACATTCGACGCTGCGCAGGTGAAAATCCTCACGGAAGAGGAATGTTGAGAATTTCTAACAAAGCGAGGTATGCGTCGGCGTTCGCGTCTTTGGCTTTGTGTAATATACGTTTCGCTATTTTGACTAGCCATTGTCAGACTTGACATCACCTGTTAAAGAATTACACTCTTTCATGAATCTTTCAAACTCGTCTGATCTAAACTTTTTTTTACTTTTAACTGTACGGGGCTACCAAATCGTCTGATAAGTACTCACTACGGTTTTATTTGAAATGTTCGGAAAATGTGATGGCTGAATGGCTGAATGCATCAACCAAAACCATGTATTGTTTGTTTTCGAACATAAAATGCTAAGGCGCTCGGGAATAACATGTGGCTGTCACGGTTCCTTAGCGTTTGCGGGGCAATATTTCTCGCAAACGGGACACGCTAAATCATGTTCCGTAATCTGTGTCGTCATGCCTTGCCAGAACATAATGTCGCGAGTGCGGTTTATCGCCATCTGGCAACCGAGGTGATTTATGTGAACGGCCCTGATCATTATCTGAATGTAAAGCCCTAGGACCTCTGAGTGTGAGCCCATCGTCATAAACGTATTCGTCCCGGTGGTTACAGAACTTGGTGGTTAATGTGTTACACAATTTCCGCTCACCCGGCCGCCCCTTGAGAATAACCATTTGAACAGCCTGCAACTGCTCATTATTTTTCGTTTTAATACGGTTTTGTTCAATTCTTCGATAGCTAGTCGGAAGCGATTTTACCGCATGTATATGAGCAGCCATATTTGTGCACATTTCCGCGTAGGTTACTGAAACATAATTTCTAAATAACGTGTCGCCGATTGGGCGCTGTTTGGTCCTTTTTTAATGACCTCTATGTCAAATGGTTGTAATTGCATACTTATTTTCTGCAGACGTTGCGGGGATGCAAAAAGTGGCTTTTCAGGATTGAAATGACTGGCTTGCAGTCACTCTCGACTACGGTTCGCTTGCCGTATATGTCTTTGAATTTTAGGCATCCAAACAAAATTGCGGCTGTTTCTTTTTCAATTTGTAGCCAAGCTACTTGATTGTGTTTTACTGTGATATTATGTCTGTTTTGTCGTGCTGGGGTAATATACTGTCTCGATGCAATCATTGGGTGCTTTCATGTCAATGCAAATAAAAGCTTTCCCGAGTTGGGTTTATCAACACATACTTAAGCATTAGCCCAGTCTGTGGGTTCGGTGACCTTTGATACTATACTTCGATCGTCCATTGACTTAAATTCTGCTTTGAGTTTTTATCTGCAACGCAATTGATACATTACGAATTGGGTAGACTAAGGGTGTGGCATTGTCTTGCAATTGTATCGAACAGTCACGATTTCCTTGAAACGTCGCTAAATTCAGATATCACTGCGTCTTTCTGCTTTCTGCTGCGTAACTTGTTTGTTAACCGCATATGTTAGTTGTATGAGACCGAGAACAGACGCAGTTTTGTGATTAAATAATGCGGGGGCATTTATTCGGTCTATTATGTAAAATTTGGATTATGTGTTTATCTTTGTACGCGCACCGCAAGCTGACTTTACCATTAACTGTAAGCTGATAACGCGCTTCACGGGAATTGCCATTTTGAGCGGGGCATTCAAGATCGCATGAATGCCCCTGAAATGAATTTCAATCCTTATATTTACAAGTTTACTGCACACTTATTGTTCATTTTTACGTACGGGGGCATTCATGCGAAAATGAACGTCACTTCATTTGTACAGAAATGTACTAGAGATTGTAGATAAGACACCTGTTATATGTTATCTATCTCTTGTGTATGACAAAGTAATAGGACACTCAAGGAGTCTGAGATTGAGTTGAATGGTTTGATGACAACTGCATTGATAGACTGTGGATCTATGATGACATTAGTGAGTGATGATTCTAATCAAAAGCTTAACTGAAAACCACCAATCCACGACGTAGTGAAGTTAAGTTGTATAGTTGCTTTTCTGGGTTTTACTGCGACTGACATCAGAGTACCTCATGTAAGCAAAAGGCAGTTGAGCTGTCCAAGTGTTAGTTGTAAACAACATTTATACTAGCTTGGCAGTCTAGTTGTAATTGGCATTAACATGATCAGAATGTTAGGTGGTTGATATAAACAGAAGCTTACGGAGGTGTGCAAATCTGCGAAGGGTCTGCAACAGCCTGCACTTAGTGGAGATTTTAAGATTTCCAAAACAAGAAAATAAGACGTTCAGCGCTTCCAGACCGTAACAATTTCGTAGCAATCTGACAGTACCACTGCTGTCACAGAACAGTCAGAACAAGCTTCTATCAGGATAACGTTTTTCCGAGTGTGTTCAAATTCATTGCACTACCACGACATATAGGATGCCTGTGGAAATGTAAATATGTCCACCAAACCAATTTCGATCCTGTTGTCGAAGTAATTTCTTTGTGATTTGCAATATGCCTAAGTGTTAAAATCTTGGTAACCGTCAGACAAATGAATAACACTCAGAGCAAGGACGATTTTTAGAAAATATTTGTATTTAGATACTAAGTATTTCTTTCTCAGGTTTCTCCTGACATCGGGAATACTGCCCTAGTGAGACATGCAATTTGTCTTGACAATCCTTAACCGTTTAAGGAGCCGTACGGAAGAGTCAAACCTGGAATGATCGATAAAGTTTTGGAACAACTTCAGAAGATGTTTTTAATGGGGGCCAATAGTTCATCGAAAAGTAAATTCAGGTTCTATGTCGTAAACGTACGGAAAAAGGATGGATCGATTCGCTTCTGTATCGACTACCGGGAGCTGATTTCTAAAAAAAACAGAGATACATATTCGCTCGAAGGTGAATGTGTTGCTTACTTGAGTATTGTAAAATTATGCTGGATGATAGTATGTATTGTATATAAAAATTAAAGATATACACATGTACTTCAACGCTGTCTTTGTCTTGATTCAAGAGTTAATGTTCTAAAAATATGTTTTTATTGAAAGGGTGATCGGTCTTCATTTTTCTAATCTGGTCGTGTTGCAAATGTTGTAATTATCCGGAACTTTTTGTAAGAAGTAACATTATGTATGATGTCTTAGTGGAACATGTTTTATTTTGTCTTGACATGTTTAAGAATTGTCGAGGACGACAATTTTCTAAAGGAGGGGAATATGTCGCAGTGTAATTATTATGCGTTTATTGAAATCACAATAATTGTTACCATGAATAGTGCAGTATATTTATAACTGAATTTCCCTGAAACATGTCACAGAAATGTATGTAATATGTCACAAAAATGTATGTTTCACTCCCGAAAAAATCGTACTTCAGAACTGAATAAAACATAAACGTTTGAAATGTTTTAATTTTTGGCTTTCCCAACCCTATTTGCACTGTGGAAGGCCCTTAAGGTCCCTGTAACATGTCACTATAACCCATATTTGCATGCAGGTTTACCCAATAACAGTCTATTCACCTTAACGTATTGCGGTTTGATCGCTTAATAAGCATGATTAATAAATAATATATAACGTATACAAACTTCTTGCAGGTGAATAATTATCGTGTGTTATACCAATTCATCATTTAACAGGTATACTGACTATTGAACCATTTATGTCTTTTAACTTAAAATGACTTTGTATTGAGAACATAATTATTTATGTATTGTTCCATTATTCGCTTTACAATGGCTTCATAAACAGTATTGACAATATATTGTATACATATATATCCGGCAACATGTCGATCATATAAGAGCCACACCCAAATAACTATATTAAATATGTTTCAGTTGTTCAGTGTTTAAACAGTGCTGGAGATCTTTTAATGTACATCCACTTTGGAGGCCTTGGTTTTAAATGTTTACGTGACACAATCGTTCTGCTTGAGTTCAACTTGTCAATAGTATCAAATTAAATTGAAGGCCGCGCGACTCTTCAATGGCATTTTTGGAAAATGGGTATATCTTATTACACTGAAGAAACCTATGACTAAGCACTGAAAAATATTGCCACTCTAACAGGCAGCAAAGTTTTAATTGTGTTCAGCTGGAAATACCAAAAGGTCAGTTTGTCGTTTTACTATTTCTGTATATTTTTTAGTTATTTCTTATATTTTCTTCGGTATTGTAGTCCCCAAACTCAGCGATACAAATTATTCCATTATGAACATGTATGTAAACTTTAATTGCCTCGTTTACATAAATGTTTGAATAAATGTAATTATGAGTACACTCTTAAAAGTATGAGTTGAGTTCATTTGTTTCGAGTAATTGACAAACCAGGATGGAAATTGAAAAATGTCATTTATTCACATTAAATGACGTATATCGTTACAAACGAACAATATACATGGCCGAAACAAAGTTGGAGGTAAATAAAACGCCATAAGAATATGTTTTATCAACTATTGTGAATGATTACGTAAAATCAATTATTTTGAAACCGCACTTGTTGTCAATGAGGCCTTTTCATAGAGAATGCCTTTTTTGTGGAAGCGGTTACAAACTACTAGTATGTTATTGTAGAATAAGTAATTTATTGATATATATTGCTTATCTTGTTCATTTTTGCTAAGCAGTTGTTTAATAAGTAAGTTGTTTTCATTCTTTTTTTCTGTTACTAAAAGAGTAGCCGCCATTTTCTTTTCAAGTGCGCGATTTGGCGTACGGAAACTCACGAAAAAACAGGGGGTATTTCGGCTCTAGTATTAAAGCTCGTGCATGCAGACGATCGAAAATGTTTTGGCTTGAAACCACGTTTTTTTAATCGATTCAAATTTGTTTTCATTCTTTCAAAATCTTGAAAGTAGAGATACATTGAATAGTTTGAATAAATTTGTTCGTAACTTTATAGAATTCAGGTGAATTATGTATGAGGATAGTTTGTTGACACTATTTAAGCTTTGATAAAACTTATTTATGATATAAATTATGAATAAACATCTTATTTTTTGTTACGTTACTTTCTTCGACGGCCTGTCCTTAACTCTTTGAGACATGTTTTCTAATTTAATATTTCTGAGGAGTCCATTTCATTTCAGCTTTTATCCATGGGAACATGCTGTTTAACTATTAAGCTATCGGGTACCCTGCATGAGACACGTTTGAACGCGTCAACTTTTTTAGCAAACGTGAGGTTACCTCGATCTGCGAGATATATACAGAATTACTTTAAACAAATATACAAATTTGGCTTCAAGACGATATTTGTTTTCAATAATGAGGCTATAACTACATATTACATGCATTCGTCATTAAAGATGGTGACGCTAGTCGAAACAACAAACATATCTTATTTTTGACCAACGCAGTGTTGTAGGATTTTTCAAATACATTTTCAAAGTTGTCCATTTTTTCGTCTTAAATCCGTGCATTTATGTTCGATTTGGATCAATGATTGGTATATTGTCGAAAGTTTATAAACAAAATAACATAATAAATAACTACTATAAAAACAAATGAAAATTTAATTTAAATGTCATTGATAATAATTTCAATTTATTAATCGCTGATTCTTGTACACCGTGGTCCGTTCCAATTTTCATAAGCTTCCTGACTTGTTAATAATCTCTGGGATGACTTTGGTGCTGGGTTAGCCCCAACATGAAAAATGAACTAGCATTCGGAACTCCTCGGCCATTTTTCTCCCGAATACAACCTCGGATGTACATATATGGTTTACATACTAGAAACCGGTGTGTTAAAGTCGGCTGCAAGTAAATCGCGTAGTAATTTAATCTAGCAGTTAAACTTATTGACTTAACACATGGGAATCTTAACTTTGTTTGCAATGATAAACTTCACTGGCAATCAATTTAAACTTAGATAAAAAAACAAGCTAAAACACAACATTTAATTAATGATATAATTCAAAAATTTACGAAATACTTCTACTGATGTACCAGCATACATCCGAGGTTGTTTTCGATACAAATGGCCGAGGGGCTGCGAATGATGAAACAGTTTTTTTGTTTATTGTTAGTTAGCAAAATAAAAAAATATATATATTATTAATAGACATATAATCCTAGCTCACAATCTCAGCCAACGTCTAATTCAAGCTGAAGACGTCTCTATTGTATATGCAATATGCACTATGCACAGCCCGTATTACAATTTATTGCAATATATTGCTAACTTACCCAGGCCCCTATATCAAAACATGCTATTTTTCAAAGATAAATCACTAAATAGAGAATGTACAGGTATTGTTATTGTAACATATAAATTTTCCATCAAACGTTGAATAACATAATTTACGAATTATATTAACTTTTGATCCCTTTTCTTAGTAATTTTCATTGCCAGTATACCAGTATATTGCTTCATTCTTAATAATTATTTGATCTCTAGTATATTTTAAGATATCTATATTTGGGTTCTGATAATGGCTTGTTCCAGAATCACAGATGTCATCAGCATCCGGCTCGTTAGGATGGACATGGAAAGGCCATTTGGCGTATTATGACTACCAAACAAAAACAGAGAAACAATTCAAGAAAGTGCCGAAGCTTAAAGGTTTGTGTTGAAAACAAACATTATCAATGCATTGCTATATCAACAACAACAATAATGACGTTTATTTGGTATAACGGCGATTTGTATATCGCAACAACCATCAAAATGTATCAGATTACATTGGTTCCGAATTATATGCACAAGTCAATTGTAACCACGCCCCTCCCAGGTCAGGGGAATAGCGGAGTATTTTGTTTTCGGTCCAGCCAAGCCCGGATAAAATTCAAATCAAACGAGGCGAACTACTGCTAATTCCCCGCCAAAATGTATACAAACTAATTATGATTAGTAAAAGCTATGTGGTACTATATATAGACAATTCTGAAGTATCATTATCAGATTTAACACATGAATAAATTCTTTTAAAGCTATAAACTAAGATTTCAAAAAATATGCTGATTTTCTATCAAGATTCATACAGTTTAAACCTTCACTAAATGTTATGACATTAAACATGTATTTGGTAAAAACGACAATGTATATATTTTCCTGATATGATTAAAAAGAGGACATATAAGTAAAAAGAGCAGTTTGGCACCAATATCGTTTAGATTACAAAAATACACTTTCGATTGACATGTGGTACAGCATTTTGTCTCCATCTACCGACTAAACGGAAACTTTATTGTTGCTAGGACGGACAAGAAAAATGCAAAACGTGGAGATATGGGGAAGATATTAAGTTTTTTTAATTAACATCGGACTTAAGAAGAGAATACATTCTACCTTTAGACGACGGATTAATTTGTTAATAACAAGTTCGCTGACAATTGTCGACAAGATTGGTTTCACAAGTTTGCGAACATGTTTTGCGGGTACACTTGTTTGGTTAAGCCAAACATATGAATAACCCGTTGAATCCAAGATTTTACTTGATATAATTGGCGCAAACTTATTTATTGGTATGTACTTATATATATGTTCTACTATTGGTTGAAAAGCAGTTTCCGACGGAAATCAGTTTCCGACAAATTACTTTCTTCAGATCTTCTTAAAGAAGTTACTGCAACTTAATTTTATGTTTACAAGGTAATCAAAAGCTTAAGCTCATACCAAGCCACATATGTTATTTCTTTCTTTCTTGCGTTTCGATGAAATATGGAGTTTGATCAGTGAAAAACAACAAAATATGGAGTGAAAATATCAACTTTCATAACTACTTTTAAAATCTATTGTAGTTACATCACCTTGTTCAAAACAGAGCACTTCACTTTGAACCATAAAATGATGGCAAATAAAATGTTGAGAATTTAAAGAAATGTTACATTAATTTAAATAAAGATGAATTTTGGAAGTAACAATTCACCGTTCATTAGAAAAAGAGTTATCCCGTTTTTCAAAAGTTGTCTTGATCTTGAAGCTACATGTTCGAACATTTGCTTTTATACCAAACAAATTACAGACGAAACAACTGTTCGAACATAAATTGAATGCTATATCAAAGTTCAAATGTGTTTTTAACTGTTTTACGTAATATGAACTTCCCGGATTATTCACACAACACTTTACAGATTTACTGATATTTTTTTACCCCACCCACGCCTCAAAATTTGTAAACCAACTTACATAGTTATCGTTACTACATGGAATTCGACCTGTATTAAAGCAAAACAGACTGCAGCCTTTGTCAATAAGAGAACTGAATATCCATGTATCATGAAACACATTCTAAAACTAAGAAAATTGTTTCAATGATTATCGAAGGACACACAGCATAAGAAACGGGACCAGCATACACTTTGCATCAGGTGTGCGCGAATCCCGGTTCTGTTGTCACCAATAATTATTTTTATAACTTATACAACTGGTAGTTAATAGATAAATTTAAATGAAATTGTAAAATGGCAGAAAATTGCACGGCTTGATTGTTTATGGCGGGAGACGTGGTGTACAGTTGACCTGTCGTCCCTAACAACACCAAGGGTCACCAACATTAACCCTACCTAGCATCACCAAAGAGACGCAACAGTTCGTGGAGAAGACACCGTCAGCAGAAAGCCTCTAAAGACAGCAGGGATAAACTGTCAAGATGCGTATTATTATCAGTATTTCTAAAGTAATGAAGTAATGAATCGCCACTGTGTCAAATGAATCTGCGCGCTGCGAAGGTTCCCCCGCCAAAATACGACCCCGTTAACACAATACGAATTCAATTTTAGAAACTATCGACTTAGGTTAAGAATGATGCCATAAGACGAACATGAGTTTTTTGGAGGGCGAATTACGCGCAAGTCCCGTGCATGCCATAATTAATAAAAAATAGTTCGCCCAACTACGAACACCGTTTTTAGGATTGCTTTATTGCATAATATTTCATTTGAGGGCAGTTAGTTCGCCCCGCTGCAAACACTGTCAGTTCATATAGTTCACCCAACTGCGGATTCCATTTATACAGTTACGATTGCCGAATTACAGGGTACTGTGTACGAGTGTAAATAGTACGCCCAGCCGCGAACGCCGTTTGTATTTACCTTTACCCAACCAGCGATGGCCATGGTTCCATATAATAAGCGGTTCGCACAGCTGCGGCCACCGATTGTTATGGTAGCGTTTCTAAACATCATAACGAAAAACAGTGACATTGGTAATGAATAAAGATGAGGAAAGCCAAGCTTTTTAACTATTAACAATGCGCATTGTACAGAACAGGGTCATTACTGGTCCGGTTAAACCGTGGCGTTACTATGAGGACATGTGAACACTATGTGTGACGTTACACATATGAAAATTTATCAACGTTAGCAGATTGAGCTGCAATTATTTTTAAATGTGAACATTTTATATATGGATTTAAACACGTGTGCATAATTCAATAAAAACCTGTAAAAACTGTCGAAAACTGCTTCTCAACTGGTACAGTAGGTACAAAACCGAATGTTATACCATTTCCTTCACATAGGTAAATGTGTTAATAAACTTCGTCTAAAACATACGGACGGCTGTCTGAACAAAATAAATGTTTCAAAACAAAAGTCAATTTTATAAAAGAAATATAAAAAATAGAGTGATAAATGACTGTTAATATTGCTGCAGAGCAGAGTTGATACCCGAACTAAAAAAAGTCAATTTTATAAAGAAATATAAAAAATAGAGTGATAAATGACTGTTAATGTTGCTGCAGAGTAGAGTTGATACCCGAACTAAAAAAAAGTCAATTTTATAAAGAAATATAAAAAATAGAGTGATGAATGACTGTTAATATTGCTGCAGAGTAGATTTGATACCCGAACTAAAAAAAGTCAATTTTATAAAGAAATATAAAAAATAGAGTGATAAATGACTGTTAATGTTGCTGCAGAGTAGAGTTGATACCCGAACTAAAAAAAAGTCAATTTTATAAAGAAATATAAAAAATAGAGTGATAAATGACTGTTAATGTTGCTGCAGAGTAGAGTTGATACCCGAACTAAAAAAAGTCAATTTTATAAAGAAATATAAAAAATAGAGTGATAAATGACTGTTAATGTTGCTGCAGAGTAGATTTGATACCCGAACTAAAAAAAAGTCAATTTTATAAAGAAATATAAAAAATAGAGTGATAAATGACTGTTAATGTTGCTGCAGAGTAGAGTTGATACCCGAACTAAAAAAAGTCAATTTTATAAAAGAAATATAAAAAATAGAGTGATGAATGACTGTTAATATTGCTGCAGAGTAGAGTTGATACCCGAACTAAAAAAAGTCAATTTTATAAAGAAATATAAAAAAATAGAGTGATAAATGTCTGTTAATGTTGCTGCAGACTAGATTTGATACCCGAACTAAATAAAAACCTGCAAACATATTAATGATTAGTATCCTAGATAGCAAGATATGAATTATACATTAATGTGTTATTCATATATTGCTACCTAGGAAATCCACTGGAGTACCACGCATGTTATAATAATAATAATAATAATAATAATAATAATGAAGAAATAGTTTAACATAAAAGACAAAGTGAGAAACAAGACGTTTTGGATGAATTTCCAAAGGCTTTTTTTTTCAAATAAACCACTTTTGTTCCTCGAGGAATTCGACCAACTAATAACCTACATAATTATCTGATTGTTCCAGTTTAATAATCATGATTTGCTAAATACCTTACAATAAAAATGACATTTTTATTGACAATGTATTATTCATGTAATAATATATTAACATAGATATTAGAAAATAGTTCTCTACAACGCAAGTAGAATGACGTTATATTGACGTCATTGAACGTGCCCGATGTAAAGTATGGATACACGGGAGACATATATCCTAACGATATTTTTCTAGTAATCGGTAATCATATCAGTGTTCTATTACAGGTGAACTCGACAAAGAAGAAATCGTTCGTGTATACAAATGTTTTCATCCGATGGCTATCACTTTGGACAAAGCCTTCCACGAATATGTTATTTTCCGAGCCAAAAAAAATGGAACGGTCTTCTTTCATTCGATCGAAAAGAACTCGGAAGAGATAGTTTGGCAGAGATCAAAGGATTCGAAAGACGTTTTATACAGGCTTAAAAATGTGGCTCGTCCATCGGGTAAGGTCTCGGAGAAAAGCGATGTGGAAGGAGACATCCATGATCTTATAGATTGGTTGGAAAACGAGAGTCAGATTACTCGGAAATACAATGTTTTGTATGATAATTGTCAACATTTTGCAGCGAGTGTGTACGGTGCTGTAAACCAATTCAAAGCAGAGGGAATGCCTGAAGATATAATGGCTCATCCAGAATTAAGCGCATCAGGTGATTTTCAATATTATAGAAGTTTTTAAACACAAACTGATATTGTTTAAATATTTACTTTTTCATGAAATCATAACTTTTCATTTTGTCCAATTCGGTATGTGAAAGGTAAGTAGTTATTCAGGTATTATTAATTAAAGCGACAGTCCGCAAAAGTAACCGTATTTCAAAAGTTTTTAATAAGTTCCACATTGTTTCAGACCGACTGAACCGCAATTATTTTTTAAAAAATCGCTTTAATAACTTAGATTTAACAAATTGAAAATTGCCGAAAGTTGCTATTTTTAGACGGCAAAAGAGAAAGTAGGTCTACGGTTTTTCCGACTACTCTTGGGGGCGATACTATTTCCCGGTCCCGGTCTCCTCCGGTCTCTGTTTTATAGTAGCTATCGGGCGTGATCAAAAAGGTGTTAATGACCGCGGGGGGTAATAGGATTACAAAAGATTACAGTTGATTAAAACATTAGATATTTGATGATAATTATGTCACTATTTATTTCAAATTTTATATCAATAAAACATAAAATAAATTTAGGCAAAGATAAAAACATGAAATATGCACATGTACTGAAATTAATGTCATGAATAACAAACACATTGAGTGTGTGTTTTTTTCATATTAAATTCAGTTATAAGTATACTATTGATAATAGTAATGCAAAAAATAACAATGCTTGACTACATGTAAATCAGATATGAGTCGGATATGCAAACATGGAATTTTTCAATTGTAATCATTTATGCTTAATTTTTTTTATGTCGGGGGGGGGGGGGGGTAAACATAAAAGGAAGAACAATAACATAACATAACATAATTTAAAAGGTGCAATTCTAAGTTACTTCATACTCTAGCCGTCCTCAATCTTTTATGCAAAAAACATGAGCATTTGTACTGCATCGCATCTTTCTCTACACCTTTAACACGAATTGCATAAATAGTGTATACCTATAACAAATTGCATAAACTAAGACATAATGTTTATATATTTTATACCAATTTGTTACATATAAAAATAAATAAGATCGCAAAATCGTGTTATAAACATCAGCAACACAATCCGTTGCCTGGGGCCAGAAGTTATGAACCGGGAATTATGAGACCGGATTTTACGAGGAGAGACCGGGAAATAGTATCGCCCTGCGCATGCGCAAGAACTTTGGAATCCCACTGTTTTTTCTATTTATATAACCGTTAACTCTCGGGGGCCGATAGTTAAGAAGAGATATTGAAAATGACACGAAAAACTCATTTCTAGGTCGATTTGAACCAAATTTTTTTTGGATTCGTCAGTCAGGAATGCTTATCAACACATAGATGAATTTTAATTTTTTTTCATGGCTAATTTGCCCGATTTGCGGACTGTCGCTTTAATAAGACACATTATTAATGCATTGCTTTATCATCAAAATCAATAACAACAACAATGCCGTTTACTTGGTATTACGGCGATCTTTATATAGCAGCAACCATGAAAAAAATACATTGCGAGGGATTATTTAGGAATACTAATGATGGTAGAATTAATTTATCATTGCACTATTAAATATCGAGGCGCTTATGTTATATACTCAGCATATTACATTTTAATTTTAAAATGCCGTTGTCTTTAAAAGGTCAAACAGATAGATAGAAATCAAAATGTAGGTATTCAATATATATAAATAAACATAGAACAATTTAAAACAAGGTATACTTTAACTATTGAAAATAATATACAAAAAACAAATACATTGTAATACCAGTCCATCGTAAGTAGGTTCATATTATCTTGTAGTGTTGGTGCTCGTTTTACACATGTACTGATTTCCTTATTAAAGTGGATAACAATACATGTACGATGAGTCATATAATTTCACTCACGTGTTTAACGATTTAGCTATGATTCATTCTTACCTTATTATTGATATTTGAATACAAGTATGGGGTTTCATTGACATTAACTCGGCACCATACGAATAAATCAGATCGAAATCAATGGATGAGCAATTCACAATTTAGTAATATATAATTGGTCGATTTATTAAGAAATATTACACACATCTGAGGGTCATATGATATTATAAGGACCAGCCACCGAAAGTGTATATGGCCGAGGTCCATTCACCTTTGTGGTATACAGGTTACGTTTTAACCAACACTCGCGCTCAAACCATGGTTCATCCAGTTTGTTACCATTGATAATCGGATTGAAAGGGTCATTGAGTTTTGATTTGTTTATAAAGTATTTGCTTTTTTGTGGAAATTTTCGTAGAAACTGTTTGTATCTTCCTACCCGTTGTCTATTGCACTTGCCAAATTTAGATTGTATTTTTTTTAAACTCAGATAAAAGGTCTTAATTTCCGACAAAATGATTTTCTTTATCCTTTTGCCATTTTGGATTTTTCTTTTGTGGCTTGGTTCAGTGTCAATCATGGAATTAAGGATTAGCAGATTGTGGACTACGGAGAACATATAATCGATTGTTTATGCCGGTGTCTCCGTTCCCCTCCTGATTTGTTTTGCCTGTTCGCTAACCCATCCACTGTGCAAGACGAACCCGTGCCATATCTTGGCCTCTTTCTGGCGTTTACGAACATCTATTTGGCATATTTACCCGGATTTGGAGTAATGATGACCATTTCCAATCTAAACATATCAAACTGCCTTCTCCAAAGTTTAAAACTAATACAATTATGATTTTACTTTACGACCTATACAGCCGAATAACCTCCCTTGAAACATCGTATCTACTGCCACTGCAGCATAAGGATCTCTGATAAAAGAAGAAAATGCGCGGTGTATAGATACACGGGAGACATCTTTCCTGAAAATGTTATCATGTAATTAGTCATGTTACTCTTTCTATTTCAGACTCTGATGCTGACATGATCGATGCGTTCCAAATTTTGAATGATGAGATAACTCGGAGTTACCACGAGTATGAACGTCGTCAAAAGCGGGGATTAGCACCAGTAGATCATTAAAAAATGGACTAAATACAAACACAGATTAATAACGTTTAAATATTGGCTCTCACGAAATCATTTTTATTACATCCAATTCGGTCAAGTATGTGAAAAGACTATTTTCAGTTTTGATTTCAGTATGTAGTCAATTCCATCATTTCAATTTGAATGGTTTTGATATGATATGGTGGCATACTGCTGCCGTAAGATAATAAGTATCTTCCATGGCCGAGAGTGTAAGATAGGTTTTTCCCGACCCGAGCGTAGGATGTTTTGCGGAAACGAGGTTCACCGAATTTCTGCAAAACACCCTGCGCGAGTGTCGGGATGAACCTATCTTACACGAGCGGCTATGGTAGATGCTTTTTCTCCCACCTCAGTTAAACAAAACTAATTAAATATGTATTTTTGCTGGAACTCATTTGTGCTTAGTGAAAATAATTGCGTATTGATATGCGATACCACGTGGTTGTCATGGATACGCGCGCAGTGATCCAGTTAATGTAAATAGTCAAATCGGTCTTTTTAAATAGTTCTGGAAAAATAGGAAAATGAAGCATTATTTCTTGAATGGTGCGTGAAAACTGTTTTTTGGGGACATTTGAAGCGAGAAATAATTAAATAGCGTTCTAAATATTACCATAAGACAAGTTTTCCTTGATGCTACCGACGACAGTCTTCAACAAGGGAGGTAATTATAATGTGGTGACCGTTAAAAAGAAGTTCCATACGGGCATTTTATCTTCGCCCGTGGGCAAGATAAGAATATCTAGCATGGTTAAATTATTGGATCTACTTATCTGAGGTGGGAGAAAACATGATAACGTTTGCAAATTGTTTCGTATTAGTTTCGGGATAACATTTAGCTATCTAGTTAGACTATTTGTATAAATATGAATAAAATTTTGCAACGAACATGCGTAGTAGTTTTTTTCCTAACTCTTCATTCAGAAGTTTTTACATCCAAAGATGTTTTACCATATTGGCCATGTATCCTTACCAACCGCTACGGGAAATGTTAAATTAACAATTGCAGCAGACACAACAACGTTGAAACAAGTGACACAACTTTACAAATTAAAAATGATGAATTTGAAAAACAATTTTAACGTGAACTGGAGCCATCACAGAAGCACTCGTATAGTCATATATTAAAATTCTTATTTAGTGTATAACACCCACATAATACCATAACCGTGTTCATCCAAAACCATAATACTATTCACTTTTTTACCAGGTTTTTAGCGAAAACAATGTTATTGGAATGGAGATGTTGTGGGGCGGATGGGTGGGCGGGCGTCATATTTGGTTTCCGCCCAATAACTAGCTAGCATTGATGGACAGTAATGAAAGTTGGTGTGTAGGTAGCTTTTTGAAGAGATACAATGGAATGGTTTTTGAGTGGTAAATGTCAAGGTCACTGTAACTACATATAAAAAAGTAAAAATAAGTAAGAATTGATGTAAAGTGATGACAGTTGTTGTGTTGGTAGCTTATGCGAAGAGCTAGCGTTTGAGAGACTAGGGGTCAAGGTCAAGTTCACTGTTATTGAAAATTTAAAATTCGTTTTAGCAGGGGCGGTTCCAGGAAATGACGACATATGGATAATATCTTAGGGGCACAACACTGGCCCCTCCCTTTAATCTTTTTTTCAAACATTTCCCTTTTTTCATAAAACTGTAAACTTAGACGATTTGAGGGGGAGTGGGGGGTGCACCGGGTGCCACCATCCCTTTTGGACTTGCTAGTGATATCACCATATGTAATTATTATCAGTAGAGTATATATGTAAATGAGTAGTCAAACACATTTGAGACAAGCTTTCTAGAAAGAAGTGTATATACATTCTGGAGAAGAGACCCTTTAAAGGTAGATTATAAGTATCTTCCATGGCCGAGAGTGTAAGATAGGTTCATTCCGACCCTGCGCGAGCGGCTATGGTAGATGCTTAAAGGAAATAAAGTAAAAATGTATTTATTTGCTGGAACTCTTTTGTGCGTCGTGAAAATGATGCGTATGGATATTTGATAACTCATGGTTGCCATGGATATGCGCGCATTGATTAAGATTATGTTAATAGTCAAAGCGATCTTTAAATAGTACTGATGAGAGTGGAGCATTATTTCATGAAATAGTCTTAAATAGAGATAAGAGTAACCATGAGTAGTTCAATAAAGTAATATTGGAAATACCCACTGGGTCCATCCTTAAGTTTCGGGGTCCTCATGATAAATATTTTGTATTTAATGCCAGACACTGGCCAGTGCAATAATAAAAACATAGCTACTCCCTGAGTTGCACTATGCATTTATGTAGGCAATACCCCTTAGGTACATACATAAGTAAACACGAAGTACTGCATCCGTTACTTAAACAATAAAACAATTTTGTTTGGCTTCCATTTATATCAATTCATAAAAGTGAGAAATATGAATCTTATCTTTTACATCTGTTGTCATCGCATACAGCAGGGGCTAGTAGAGAGCGTCAATTAGTCGGGAGGCTGTTCTTTTGATGGAACATCACTGCAGGTGGCAAGGGACATCACTTCCGGTTCCATGGGGTGGACACTTCCGGTTCAGTGGACGCTTAAACTTTGAACTCATTCCTATAATTCTACTTCGGTATGTTTTATACTAATTATAATTATGTTACAAATAAAATAGTTCAACACTTCAAGATTGGTCTTCAAAATATATTCATAAATCAAAATTCTCAAATTCATTAGGTGATTTCTGTTTTGGCTTTTACAGTATATTTCATGAGCATTCATTCAGATATGTTTTTAACCCAATTTACGAAACTTCCTGGCAAAGCGTTCAATAAATATATCAATACATACGAAAACACAATAAAGACTTTCTGCTACAAGAGTTCGGTTAAAGAAATCTTGGGAAACCTGGCACCTTTATGCTTTTTCACTGTAAGATTTCAAAAACCAACAGAAAGGCCGTATTGGTTTTCGTGTATTTCTATGATTTTTTCACTAATATATCTTGCTTAAATTGTGAAAAAAATGTATTTGAAATCAAAAAATACACTGTTTTCTGAGATAATGATAAAATAATTTCAATTAAATACATATTCCTTACGCTAATTAAAGGGCATGGGTCCATTATATTTTAATTCATAAACAAAGATAAGTGTTATGCTCATGAAATATGAATTAACTCATTACATAAAATAGTCGTGATAAGCTAGACTTTTGTTGATTTACAAATTATCCTGGGATATATAAACCATGTTCTGTTTAACCTTTTCAATATCATAAAGTGGAATACATTTTTACAATATCCGTTACTTAAACAATGAAACATTTTTGTTTGGCTTCCATAAATATCAGTTCATAAAAGTGAGGAAAAAAATCTTATCTATTACATATGTTGTCATCGCATTCAGTAGGCGCTAGTAGAGAGCATCAATTTGTCGGGAGGCTGTTCTGTTGATAGAACATCACTGCAGGTGGAAAGAGAGATCACTTCCGGTTCCATGCGGCGGTCACTTCCGTTACATTGGACGCTTAAACTTTGAACTGATTCATATAATACTTCTTCAGCAAAGAGTTAATGTTTTTTTATAACTTAACAAACAAAATATTTTGACACCTCAGGATTGGTCCTATGAATAAATACGTATTTAACACATGAGGGTGGCCCCTTAAATAGAGATAAGAGTAACCATGAGTAGTTCAATAAAGTAATATTGGAAATACCCGCTGGGTCCATCCTTAAGTTTCGGGGTCCTCATAATAAATATTTTGTATTTAATACCAGACACTGGCAGTGCTATAAAAATACATAGCTACTCCCTGAGTTGCACTATGCATTAATATAGGCAATACCTCTAAGGTACATACATAAGTAAACACGAAGTACTGCATCCGTTACTTAAACAATAAAACAATTTTGTTTGGCTTCCATTTATATCAATTCATAAAAGTGAGAAATATGAATCTTATCTTTTACATCTGTTGTCATCGCATACAGCAGGCGCTAGTAAAGAGCGACAATTAGTCGGGAGGCTGTTCTTTTGATGGAACATCACTGCAGGAGGCAAGGGACATCACTTCCGCTTCCATGGGGTGGTCCTTTCCGGTTCAGTGGACGCTTAAACTTTGAAATGATTCATATAATTCTACTTCGGTATATTTTCTATTAATTATAATTATGTAAAAAAATTAAATATTTCGACACCTCAAGATTGGTCTTCAAAATATATTCATAAATCAAAATTATCAAATTCATTAGGTGATTTCTTTTTTGAACTTTAACTGTATATTTCATGAGCATTCATTCGGATAAGACTTTAATTAGCCAATAAACATAACCTACCAATTTGCTAAATAAATACATTTATATACACGAAAACACAATAAAAACTTTCTGCTACCCGGGTTCGGTTCAAGAAATGGGAAACAAGCTGGCACCTTTGAGCTTTTTCACTGTAAGATTTCAAAAACCAACAGAAAGGCCGTATTGTTTTCGTGTATTTCTATGATTATTTACACCATACAAATTGTATTTGAAGTAAAGAAATACACTATTTTATGAGATTAATAATAAAAGAATGTCAATTAACTACAGATAACTTACGCTAATTAAAGGGCATGGGTGCATTATATTTTAATTCATAAACAAAGATAAGTGTTATGTTCATGAAATATGAATTCACTCATTACATAAAATAGTCGTTATAAGCTAGACTTTTGTTGATTTACAGATTATCCTGGTATTGCTAAACTGTGTACTGTTTAACCTTTACAATATCATAAAGTGGAATACATTTTTGCACTTTTCCGTTACTTAAACAATGAAACATTTTTGTTTGGCTTCCATAAATATCAATTCATTAAAGTGAGAAACATGAATCTTATCTTTTACATCTGTTGTCATCGCATACAGCAGGCGCTAGTAGAGAGCGTCAATTAGTCGGGAGGCTGTTCTTTTTGGAACATCACTGCAGGTGGCAAGGGGCTACACTTCCGGCTGCGCGGAGGGACACTTCCGGTACCGAGGATACTAAAACATTGAACTGTTTATATCATATATCAAAGTAAAACAATTAATCATAAAACACATTCATAACTATGGCAAGAAACACATGTCGTTGGAAACTAGTCCAAAATATATTCATAAAACAACATTTTTTCAAATTCATTAGATATCTTATTATTTTGCTTTTCGCAGTATATTGCATGGACATTTCCTTCTGTTTAGTTTTCTATATACCCTATTAACGAAACCGCCATCCGTTATGTACAATGCATTAATTAACATACACATAATTAAATAGTTTTTTGCTACCCAGGTTCGGTTAAAGAATTCTGCAGAAAGTTGTTAACACCATTTAAATTTCCTCACACACACATACACACACATTCACTTTTTATTTTGTCACGGTAACATATCGTTACAACAGACATGTAATAACATATACAGGCAATTGGGTAAACAACATGACGGAAAATAACAATTGAGGCAATTTTACCACCGGGTACAGTGACAAATCGCTAACAGGCATGATTAAGGAAATCAATGTAATACAAAGTTGTACAGCTTAAAATTTGGCATGTATACTAACAGATCTGTAGTAAAAACAAGTCCCTTAAACTCGGGATATTTTATGAATGGAAATTCGCCTCGTTTCGTTGGCTAACGGTACAAAAAGCACGTGCAGAAATTTATGAATGGTGTAAGTGGTCTTGGACTTGCTACAGATTTAATATGAGATTATTTAGATTTAACTAGTTATGAATAATGGACTTTGTAGAGATAATGATCGCTGCGTGATTTGGAATATAAGCCTGGAGGTAAGAAGAAGTAGAGTAATCAATAATTGTTAAAATTTCACGTGATTCATCAGATATCTGGCGAACTTTTTAATGTTTTTAAAAACATCAGAAAATGTCCAATTGTCTTTAATGTTTTTAATTAATATTGTTATTTATACGGAAATAATTACATTGTTGAATTATTGATTAAATATTGTATTCGTTTTCAATTTACTAACAATGATACCCATATCAAGTTTTATTGAGTGATCTAGTAGTTTTAAACTAGACTTTTTTAAAATGGTTTATCCTCATACTGCTTAGCCTTTTACATTCAAACTTTCGCCATAGTTTAAATAGCAAAACAAATTTATTCGCTTTACGCTAGTTCTTCTCTACATAAAACTGAACAAATGAATTTAATCTTACGTTGTTGTAGCGTAATTGTAGCTGTTTCGAAGAGAGAGGGAATGTGCGGGTATGTCAAAGCGGTGTGTCAAAGCGGTGTGCGGGTATGTCAAAGCGGTGTGCGGGTATGTCAAAACGGTGTGCGGGTATGTCAAAGCGGTGTGCGGATATGTCAAAGCGGTGGGGAGGAGTAACGTCCTACGAATTGTAACGGTCATGCAGAGAACGGGGTCATCAAGAGTGATGCCATCCTTTGGTGGTAGTGATGACTTTACCATTTCGGCGAGCGTTTGGCCATGGTGTGGGAATCGGCGTTCATCAGTTCACCTTGAAATAGAAATTCATAATTTGAAGACAACCTTTTACGGTGTATGCAACTTACGAAAGCGATTTGATTCGTCGGATTTACAATAAATCCAGGTATATCACACAGATAATAGTATCGTTTCCAAAGAAATCAAAATAAAATGAGTATTCTTACCATCTGCCTCATAATGAAATTTAGGAAAATTTTTGCGATTAAGAATTTAACTTTAAAGAGATCTCATGATATAGCTAATACACTATATAATAGATGTTTGGCTAATTAGCTGTTCCTTTAAGAATTATCCTGTTATCTGAAAGATTTATTTGCCATCACTATGCTTTATAATATTGATCAGATACTTCAAATAGAGTTATTGCTGTCCTGGCGGGGCGTGGTGGAGTATACACGTATTTTATTAAAAACACTAAACTATGTTTTTTTATTGAATTTATTGATGCATGTCTTATTAATTGAAAGTTTTATAGCTACATAGTTCAGTTAGGACCATTGGCACTAATGTCTGTGATGTAGGCAGCTCTATGGTTATAACTGTCTAGTGACAGAGCCGAGTGAATTTAAGGACCACAAGCCCAGTGCTTGCGTCCAATAAAAGTCTTGATTGTTGATGAACAATGAAGTGTTTTCTAGCAAATCGAAGACTACGGTTCAGAAGAAAATTTAAAAAGATGATTATGCGTTCATTAAAAGGTCAAGGTCGATCAAATGCGTATTTAGCATACTGGTTTGAAAGAAACATGTTTATATACAAACTGTAAGTCACAGGACATGTAGTGTATATTTTTAGAATGAACTTATATATCAATTTAAATATGCTTATTCTGTCTGGAATATGTCGTCCATGGTGACATTTATTAAAATACTTAACTCTTATGAATATATTTTCTATTATATTATCTGTATAATTCACCAAACTCCAGCTTCACCTCAGCTGTCCTGTGATCATTTCTATCAGTCATTCTTATCCATACTTTTAATACTATCTCTAACGCGCGACTGGTTTCCATGTGTGAAGTGCAATATTCGTTGCACCTGCCATATACCAGTACATGTTCTTTTGTGTATTTATTATATTATATAATATATATATATATAATTATTATATGTTTGTGTTCGCAAAAGGCATGTTTTAGCTGATACAATGGATTACCAAAAAACTGAAACTGAAAAATCTTGTGATGAAAAATCGCAATAAGTAATCATAATAAATATATATGACATTATATTCACAGGCTAGCGCATTTTGTTGTGTAAAACATTATTGCAGTTAACAATTCTGTCATTAGGGATTTATTCAGTATTTTAGTTAATCATATTAACTATTAAATTGCAACATGCAGCCAGAAAACCAATTTGTATTAAAGATGCAATCTTACTCCCAAATTAGATTTACCACAATTAATAATATTGTTTAAATATTCCAAAAAGGATGAATTATTGTCTGAAGCAATGGTTCTTATGAAGAATACCGAGCTTAATTTGAAAGAAATGAGCATACAACACGGTATTTCTACCTTATGAGATTATAGTTCAACACAGTATATCTTTTAGCATTCACCAATCATTTAATATGTTTGTGCTCCCTGCTATTAAATACAGTGACGGTTACAAACTTGTTATTAGTAATTATCTCTTTCCATAAATGCATTAAATAGTAAGTAGTTAAAGGTTTATAACTTAAAATTTATGTTTGTTAGTCAGGTGTATGTATTGATTTTGAATAAAAGTGTCTCTTAAAGTGCAATATTCTGTGCACTACACAGTATGCATCTAGACGACCAGTATCACTTAGTCATAATAAATATCAAAGATTGCAATTGTAATTCGGTTACACACAATATAAAGTTCTCCATTAGAAATATACGTGGACCTTGGTGCGACAACATAGGCTGTGTGATTGCTCTTTTTGAGGAGTAGGTGAACTTCCATCTAGTTAAAGCTGTACTCTCATAGATTTACCATTTGGACAACTTTTTTAATTTTTGTCTTCGAACGAACCAATTTTTGCGAAAATTCATGGAAACCATTTGTATAAACTGCTGACAAAAATATTGAGTGAGTATTATATATAAAAATATAGTATTAAAAATATTTTATGCATTTTTCTTAAACTGTAAGTAAGGTTTAAGCCATAAAACATTAATTTTCGAACGGAAATATGCAAATCTGCGATCTGATCTTTGGTCAACAGTCTTATATCACTGGTTTGCAGATATTTACGCTAAATTTTGCCCTTTTGAAGATAAAAAATAATAAAGTTGTAAAAATGGCAGCTTTAATATTATAACACGTGTTCTAGTTTAAGTGTAAAAGGCGTATTCTACTCACAGTGTGTCATACTCACATGTAAACATTGTTCTAATGTTCTTGACGAATTTGCTACAAAATTCTTTATTATACATTTTTATGAGTCTCCTGCCAATTGCCTTGACGAGGGGCTGATTATTTTCACATAATTTAAATCGTTTGTAAATGCTATGACATCGTATGAGCTAAATAACTAGTAACTTAAATAGAAAATATAATTTCAAATACTAATACACATTTATTACAGTTTTAATATGTAGAATACACGATGGTATGGTTAAGTATTAGATATATATATATATATATATATATATATATATATATATATATATATATATATATATATATATATATATATATATATATATATATATATATATATATATATATATAATGTATTTACATTTTGCCCAAAAGTTGTCTATTATTCTTTTGTAGACTATGACTATGACAGTCTGTACACCAACTTTTTAAGATATTAGAAAGAAATGCTATTATATATGACCGTCTGTATTTAAATATTTACAATTCTTGCAATCAACTAATAGAATTGAGCTTTTTAAAATATGTCTGTTTCTTAAAGATTCCATATTAAAGCGGAAAATATAAGGAGGGGCGTAAATTGGTTTGATGCAAACACTATATGAGAAAATTGTTCAGTTTCAAATAAAATGGCGGAGTTTAAAGAAAAAAAGTACCGATTCTGGAACAAACGTTAAGAGGGCTTTCTTTTATATTTGGACAATCAGCAGCCCAACAGACTGACTTCATTTTTAAGTTAAATTATGCCATAGTATATCATAGTATTTTTTTTTCACCTCTCTTTGATTTATCATGGCACAAAAGTGACGTCATTATGGTGTTATTTAAAAACGTCATCCATACAGAAATAATATAATGGTCAATATAAATAAAACATAGAAATAATCTCGATGTAAATATCTAAAATTCACAAGCAAATCATTGCATCCTAATGATGGATGGCTTACCTTAAACTGATTATTCCATACACTATTTAGCTCTATGCATAGATCACTTTCATCTAACATAGTTCAACCCGAGCACCCGAGGCAACGCCTGATTATATTAACACATCGATTACTTCAATACTGGAGCGGTATTTAGTTTTATCTTAAACATATTAAGGGCATGCATTCTGCAAGGCTTGCTGTCATTTTAGAAAAATCCAAAATGGCTGCGGTCACTGGTGTTAGAAAATAATATATGAACTGACCTGTATTCGTCCGTAACACGATCTGAACATGTTGGAAACTTCCATATCGGTCATTTTAATAGCATGAAAACAACAAAATGTGTTCAATTTGTCGAATTGCTGAAAAACAAACATCATTACACCAATGACGATTGAAGAATAAATATTTCAACAATGTATACTTTGGAAACCTTTATTCTAGAGAATTCACAATTCACTTTTCCTAAAGCAATTATTTGTCTTTCATAAAGACGTGGAGTAATATGTTCATAATAATGTATTCACTGAAAAAAGACACTTATTGATGGCAAACACTAGCGTTAAAAAAATAAATAACAACAACCGCAATTTGTGTACACAGCCTTCATCGGCTTGGAAAACCATTTGGCTTACGATCTGAATATTTGAGAAATGCGGTTTTCAGCCTGATTAAAATTCCATGTAGTTTTGTGGAATAAATAGTACAAAAATAGAAACAGAACATGAACTGGTGAAGTACAATGAAAAATATTTAGTACATAATAATGTTAAATTCCAAAAAAATTGTAAATAATAGTGTTCAACAATCATTTCCTTAACTGTTGGATTATCGTTATAAATTATCTTGATCGTTTTGTTGTATTGTTATTCCCGTACCTCATCAAGAAATAACTGTAGTGTCCTCAATCCAGATTTGTTTAACAATCGTCTCAGGGACTCTCCGTTGTGTTGGCACTGTTATGCTGAAGAAAATGCCGAACACTGTTTCTTTCACTGCTCATTATTTACAGTCGCAAGTAGAATAATTATTTGAATTGACAAAATGGCAAAGCGTGGCCTAGTAAGGACGAAAAACCTCAGCCTACTGCAACTGACAAATTGCACACGGCACACATGAATGCAGTTATTTATTGGAATATTTTAATAAGAACGATCTTGAGCCTAACGTAATTTATTCCCTATTTGATCACGAACAGTTTGTGCACTATTTAAAAGCCAATTGGGCAAAGCGAACTAAGATTTAAACAGTTCGCACACAAAAGGCCCTCCATTGAGGTGACCTCTAGGGAAAAACAACCGTTCGTTTGACCTAAAAGTAATTTCAGTATGCGAATTTTGTTAGATCCGAAGGATTAACATCAGGTTTAGTCGTTCGGAGCCCCTCGTCCATTTTCTACGAAAATAACCTCGGATGTATGCCGGTACATCAGTACAAGTACTTCATAAAATTATGAATTGTATTATTAATATAATTTAGTGTTTAAGATTACAAAAATGTGACACCAGAATCCCAGAATGTGGGATTTGTAGATCTAAGTTTAATTTGATTGCCAGTGAAGTGCATTATTGCAAACATAAGTAAGACTGCTAAATCAAAACTTCCAGCGAAGTCAGTGTACCGATTTCGAACATTGTAAACCGTCCATATACATCCGAGGTTGTTTCGTAGAAATGTACCGAGAAGTTCCGAATGCAGGTTTATTTTGTAAAAGAGTTATCGTATATAAAATTCAGGATTCTGGTTTTACTTGCTCTGAACGTATCTACGACAAAGAGGTCAGGTGCAGCGCATTTCTGACAGCAATGAAACAATAAAGGAGTGGTCGGAATAGGTCGGGTTAGGACATCGGAGAAAGTGGGGATATGCCTTTCCCTCCTTGTAGCTACTCGAACGGGAGTCTTTATAGGTACCTCGCTTCGGCATCAGGATTACCCCAACATTGTCCGGCATACCAAAAGAAAATGGCGGGGATGGGGACATCCCTATTACCGAACCAATACTGTAACTGCCACAAAGTTGCCATGTGGCCTTATACATGAAGCCCCATTTTATTACCGACTTCAAGGATTATGAGCTATGGAAGTACGTTGATACAGAAGCCCTGTATGATGTTTGTGTGCGTTGCGTAAAGATACGAGAGACGCCGGATTGTTACCCTGGCGGAGTGGGGCTCACCCTTGAGCTTGTCAATGCGACAATACATCGATATTTAATTAATAAGGAGAATGAGGCTTGTGGTTTCGATGACTGACAAGTGTAATGTATAAACTAAAGCGTCAAACATGGAGAATAACTGTCGGTTCAACAATATGTGATGTATGATTATAATGTTAAGTTGTTTGAAAATTAATGAGGGCGTTATACCCTTCACCCCCTGGAACCTGAATACGGCTTAACTACGGTGTTGCGAATTTCTAACAAAGCGAGTTATGCGTCGGTGATCGCGTCTTTGGCATTGCGTAATATATATATATATATATATATATATATATATATATATATATATATATATATATATATATATATATATATATATATATACATTTTTACTTTCGCTATTTTGACTGCCGATTATGCATGGCCATTAGAGCTGGTCGTTGTAGGACTTGACGACACCTGTTAAAAGTTCAACTCTCTCGCGAATCTTTCAAACTCATCTGATTTGAACTCTTTCGCTTTGTTCAGAAACAGCGCCGGTAACAGTAGTTGAATCATCATCATCATCATCATCAGCAGCAGCAGCAGCAGCAACAACAGCAGCAGCAGCAGCAGCATCATAATCATCTAATAGAAGTGGAAGTTATATCAGTAGTAGTAGCAGCAGTAGCAGTAGCTGCGGGAGCAGCAGTACCAACTGTATAACGTATTTGTCCTGCAGTGGATACGTTGTATGTTGTTGTTGTTGTTGTTGTTTTTAGTTTAAAGTAAAAAAAAAAATGTTAGTGTAATATTACTTTGATTAATAGAATATGCAATATGACAACATGTATTGTGTTCCCATACTGTTCGCTTTCAGGCTAGTAAGAAACTTTCGATTTAAAATCAAACTCATTCACACGTTACTGAACGATAAATGTATGCATGTTATATAATTGTGAAAACGATTCTTGAAAACTCATGTATAAACTTTTGGTACATATAACCATGCGCAATATTGTCGGAGTCCATGGGGATGACAGCGACCTCATGTTCTCTATTCAGAAGGAAGATAAATTGTTTTTTTCTGACCTAAAATATGAAAAAGAAAAAAGCACAACCAAAGCAACAAAGCTGGATTTTTTGCAAACATGGGTTTCCACGACCGCATTGGAAAAACCCATGACTTAGGTCAATGTAATTCGTTATATACTCATCCCGCCACTACGATAAGCATCTCACAGCGGAGAGGATGTGTGTTTTTTTACTGGTGGAAATTATATAATAGGTAAGCGATGTTTTTATTATTTCTGTATATTCTTCAATTTCTTTTATAACTCTTAACAATTATAAAAAAGTTTAACACATTTGGTTTTAACAGCAATTTTGTTTTCCAATCACTATGCTACATTTTTATTCAATATTATCAAAGCTAAGGTCGCGTGTTTCAAAAATGCGGTCAAAACTTCATAATGAGGTCACCGCATGAATAATAAAGCTTTACGTATGTGGAAATATGCAGAGTTGTATGGTTTTTCAATTATCTGTTTCAAGCCAACTTCATCTTTTTTCATCGAAAACGTTTGTATTTAACATCTTTGACTCGCTCATGTTTTTGGATTAAAAATAACTTTTCCCGGTAACTGCATCTGAAAACACTCATTTTTACCTTATTTTTCTCTATGAAATCGAAATAGCAGGAAATCATACAGTTAAAGCAAAAAAAACAACATGTATTTTGGATATGGAGGAGTTTGAACCCACGACGGTAAAGTCAAGAAAAAACACACTAAAACGCCTAAACCACACGGCCCTTGGGACATGTAACGAAAGCGTAAGATATGTTGACCTTTTAATGATACATTGATACCATCACGTGATGATGTCAATCAACCAATCACGCAACACAACAGCCGTAATTCATTTCAATTATGTTATTTACGCTAATGAAAATTGAGTGGTCTTCAAAGATGTTATTTGAGCAAATATCAACATTTGCTAAAGGGTTCCAGCTTTTGGAGAAAACAAATTAACACTCCTGGCCCCAATTTCTCGAAACTTCTTAAGTCCCTTATAACAGGATTAAGCTGATCTCACTATTATTGTTGTTCTATAAAATGTGTTATATTTACTTCTTCAAGAATTTTTAGAAATTATGTAGGAATAATCGGTAGGATTATTAGAATAAACCATATATCATTTATCAAAATCCATTTTCAGTATGCATTCTGGCTAATTGAAATATGCGACTTAAGCCTGTTAAGCTTAAAAAGTTTCGAGAAATTGGGGCCAGATGATTTGCCACACTGTATTTCGTAATAAAAAGTGCAATTTACAAACCATGAGCGAGATACTGTAACATCTCACTTTTGATAAGTGATAAGTACAGTTGACCTGGATATAATAGGACGAATATGCTATTAATATAAATAGAAACACTGGAATCCCGCCAACACCTATTTAAAAGTAAAGCTTATTTGGTCTGTAACAATACTGTGATATATTGCAATAAACACAATCCGTATAGTAATATAATGCAATGTACTTTAAGTCAATTGAGGCCACATCATCATAAGTATGCAATTATAAAACACGAATTACAAAATAATTGCAGAATGAGCTGGAATTGTTATTGTTACCTGAAACTTTTGAATCAAACGTTTAATGTATATGTTAATGAAAACGTAATTTGATATTGGCCCTGTTTTTGTCCGAGGGCAGTCGTATTGGCTCGAGGCCGAAGGATTCAAAGTTTCAACACTAAATTTATTTAAAAAAATATATAACAAAGAACAACTTTCAAATGCATAACATATCTAACCATTTTAAACTATTAATTAGTTTCGTGCTCAAACTGTCAACCAACTTTTTAATACTGATTTTAAAATGAAATGGCTGCCGTTTCCGAGTTTCCAACTGCGAATATATATCATGTTTTGGTCCTGTTTAATTAACCAATCCAATTCGTTAAAATGCGGGCTTAATATCCATATCACTTTTCGGCCCGGGGCCGCTAACTGATATAGATATCGGCACTATTATAGAGGAGGCCATTGTATTATTGGACGAGGCAAATGCTGTGTTTAAGGACTAATAATTAACAGTTATTTGATAATACCAGTTTTTTTCTCAGTATTTTTTTCATTGCCAGTATACCGTATATTGTTGCAGTCCTAACCTAATTATTTGATTTTTTATGTTATCACACTTAAAGATTTTAATTCTGATCATGGCTTTTTACAGAATCACATATGGCTTACGGCGGCATGTCAAGATCGGGATATGGGTCAGGTGGTAGCTTTTCTGGATCGGGATATGGGTCAGGTGGTAGCTTTTTTGGATCGGGGTCAAGGTCAGGTGGAAGCTGGTCGGGATCGGGGTCAGGGTCGGGTGGAAGCTGGTCGGGATCGGGAAGTGGCAGACGACCCCGTGACGAGGGGAAATGGAAAAACCAGTTGGCGTATTATGATTACGAAACAGATAAAGGGAGAACTTACGATGAAGTGCGGAAACTTAAAGGTATGTGTTGAAAATGTCATTATCAATGCATTGCTTTATCCATATGCTTCTCTTGACACGTGGAGCCCTGATAGAAGCGCGAAAATGAGAGTCATATATTATTAAAAAACTTAATTGCTCTAATCCTCTACATGTCAAGAAACTGTTATTTACATGTTTACGACAATAAACTACTCTGTCTGTCTGCTAACAAGTATAGGTTACATTTGATAAAGTATTGTTTTCGTGAATAAGTAACATTTAATTTAGTAAGCGGAGCGAGCGAAGCGACCGTGGTTTCTTATTCACGAAGAAATAACTTAATAAATTCTAACCGACCGATTGTTAGCCCCTCCCAAATTGCAACAGCTTTAAAATTAGGCCGTGCGCTTGTCAAAAAGATTTGACAATCAATTTAATATATTGTGACGCCATTTAAATCAGCGTTGACACTGAAATTGCGCTTTTGCATATGCAAACAGTAGGCGTGGCTATATGCGCACGCGCAGTTATAGCAATTTACTTAATTCTAAAGAGTCGTCTTCAGAAATCATCTAGCATGGAGTACCAAGCATGATGATAGTCGCAATGGATATATTAGGTTGTTACCGAAAAGAATGATAGTTAATCGGAATAGACAACATGAAAAACACGTCATGAAAACATGGATGAATTACCAAAGCGCTTATTTCAAATAACCCCCTTTTTGCTTCCTTATTGAATTCGACCCACAATTATACGAAATATTTGATGGTTCCAGTTTAATATTCATTATTCACTGAATATGTATGTCTTAAAGGTTACATGCTACCGGAAATTACAATGGCATTGTGAAAAAGAAATTGATATGGTTCAAACTGTTGGCATGGGGTTGGGAGGATCTCCCCCTAGAAAGGTTTAACAATTTAATTGCATTTTGAGCGTATTTTTACTTTTTTCTCCGATATTGACATCAAAAGTGACACTTGGATGATTAAATGGGGAGGGTGGGGGATCCGCTAGTGCTCACGTGCCCGTTGAAAAGTATCCGATACACGGCCGACATCTTTCCTAATTCTCTTTTTTTGGGAATGAGTTATTATATTTTTGTTCTATTGCAGACAAACTCGACGATGAGGATATCGTTAAAGTGTACAAAATGAATCATCCGTTGCTGTATGAACAACAACCTACTAGGGATGTCTTTCGGCACGACTATGTTATTCTCAAAACCGAAGACTGGTTTTATTCAATAGAAAAGAACACAGAAGAGTTAGTGTGGCAAAGATCTGAATCAAGGGAAGACGTGAAATACAAACTCAAGGGCAAAAAGCGAGTATCGGACCGTTCGGTCGTTCAATGTAGCGAGAAGGATGATGGTGAAAGACACATCTTTAAGCTTATCGACTGGTTGCATGCAAATGGCGAGATACATAAGGAATACGACCTTCTGAATAGTAATTGTCAACATTTTGCAGCGCGTGTATACAACTATGTTACCTAGATGGGGTTTTTTTAAAAGTGCACAATAAAAGTTGGTGCAAGGAAATGTCACTTAAATGCATTATTATATTTAACTCGTTTGACTTAAATGATCAAAAACAGTAAAAAACGTATGAGTTTTTGTAGAGATAAAAAGAAGCGTTATTTTGGCGCTTTTTCAATTGAAGAATAAGTGGCCACGAAAAACTTAAATAAAAAAACACCACATTTATGACATTTATTACATCAGATGTGTACGCTTTATCTGTTTTGATGATTCAAGTCAAGTGTGTTCAACATAATAAGGCATTAAAACTGGATCAACCTATATTGTGCACCTTTAACAATAAACGAAGGAAAGCCATCCATCATTGGGATGAAAAGATGTGTTGGTGTATTTTAGATATTTAGATATTAGCATCGGGGTTATTTGTATCTTTAATCTATATTGATGCAATTAACCTTTATTTTAGTTTTGTATGAATTACATTTTTGCCATGTTTTCACCATAATGATGCTATCATTATGATATGATATATTCAAGGAAGGAAATAAAAAAAACTTTTACCATGATTATATAACAATTTATATAAAAGTTCTCGATGAAAGTTATAATATTAGTCAATCTTTGTAACTTTAAATTGACACTTAGATGACCTTAAAATTGTACCATTTATATCGTGGAATAAATATTCTTAGCTGGAAACAATACATTGACTGATGAAGTCCGTGAATGCGAAGAACATGATTATGTAATTTCAGGAAAAGAACACAACAAAGACAAAGAAACGCATGTTTATGATTGAAAATGAAAATGTCAAACAATTAAGTCCTTTACGACTTGCTTATTGTTAAACGCACGAAGTGTTATTTTAGTTGTATTGGAATTCCTGTACCTGAAATAAAACTCCAACTCCAGTTCGTTGTCTTTATGTATAAAATATTCTGACAATTTTAAGATACCATTTGTAATAATTATGCTATATATTTCATCATCTTTGCATGACAAGATATTCTATGTAAAGCACCTCTGGAAAGACTCATTATCTCATTATACGTAGATAAATTACGAAGATGGCAATTTATTTATTTTTAAATAATATAGTGGCAATACAAGCTCTATGTGTAAATTGTAAAAATAGTCAAACTTTGTAACTTTAAAATGAAACTTAACCAGGAGAATTTTTGTATTAATAATTGATGGATGACCTTAATAATGCACAATTTATATCGTGGAATAAATACAATTTAGATGGAAACAACACATGTACTGATGAAGTACGTGAATGAACAATTCGAAGAGCATGATTATGTTCAATTCCAGAAAAGGCCCACAGCAAAGGCAGTGAAACGCATGGTTATGATTGAAAAGAAATATGTTCAACAATAAGATCCCTCACTGCTGATTGATAGTTGTACGCATGTATTGTTATTTTAGATGTATTGTCACTCCTGTACCTAAAATAAAATCACCCAAACTTCGGTTCGTTTTCCTTATATATATAAGATATCATTCTAACAATTTTAAGATACAATTGGTTATAATTCTGCTATATAGTTCATCATATTTGCACGACAAGAGATTCAATGTAACATATCTCTGGAAATACTCATTATCTCATAAAACGTTGGAAAATGGCGAAGATGGTTTTAAACGTTCATAAGACTATATGTAGTTTTTATGTACGATATAATGTTCTCGTCCATTATTAAGGACAAGTGGGTCAGTTTATCAGGAATGCCATAAATGTTTGTTATTTCAATGGTTTGAAATTACTCACGATATAGTCTTTGAAAACTGAATAATGGTCATTGAAAAGTCCTTCACTTGTTTGCAAGTCTGGTTGTGTTAGCCCTATTGTATGTCACATAAATCATTGTGAAGAAATGATTATTTTTGAAGTTGTACTGACATCAATAAAGTGGTTAGTAAGACCGATTTTATTATCTCACGCCAAAGCCTGGCTCTTACTTTCAAGGTTTGGCTCATTCGGAACTCCTCGGCCATTTTCCATCAAATATAACCCCGGATGTATGCCGGTACATCAATAGAAGCAGTACAATTTTAAATAATTGTATAAATAATGTTTAGTGTTTTAACTTGTATTTCATGTACGCAATTTCTTTCTTACTGAAACGCAAACGTTGTGCATTCCTAACTCAATCGTGTAAATTCATACTTTCATCGTATAGACGGTCGTGGATAATCTTGGATCATCATCATCATCATCATCATCATCATCATCATCATCATCATCATCATCATCACGACCACCACCACCACGACCTCCATCATCAGCATCATCATCATCATCATCATCATCATCATCATAAATACCCCCATAATCACCACGTCAGTCGACCTTAAAATATTGAGCTTTGATTTTATACGGAAATATTGACGTTTAATCATGATAAGCCCATGTTTACGTCCAATTGAGATATATACAAGATTATTATTCACCTGTAAGTTATTTGCCTGTTTGCATATGAATGAACTAGAGTTACGACATGTTAAACTTGACTAACGTAGTTATTCTGCAGTTGAAATTATATACATTTGTAAAAGTTATTTTAGATATCAGATACATGCAGTCCGTACTGAACAATAAACAGCTACTAAATCATACTTATGAAACATAGGTATTGATTGTATACCTGTTATATAATTGTTCATAGTTATATAATTTTGTAAATTATACATTTTATCAGGATACATATATCCACGCACAATATTGGGCGGGCCTAAGGGGATGACGCCGACCTCTTTTTACAAAGAATATAAATGGTCTTTTTGTCCTCAAAATAAAAGAAACACAAAAAAATGCAGACCAAGCAACTTTGCTGGGTTTATTTTAACGAAAACGTGGATTTCCATGTCCTCATCGGAAAAAAACCAATAACTAAGGTCTAAGGAATTTGCTACTTGACTCTTCCCACCAGTATGATAAGCATTTCACAGCGGCAAGGTTGCGGCTATTTTGGTACAGGTGAAGATTATATTAAAGTCAGCGTTTTTTGTTTGCTATTATTGTATGTTCTTGAGTTAATTTCTTACATTTCTCTTCAATATTATTCAATGGTTTTACACATTTTTTCAATTATTTGGCTACATTTTCATAATACACTATCAAAGCTGAGTTTGCATGGATTACATATGTCGAAATTTATTGTCGAGGTCACGAACAAAAAAAACCTTACGTTTCTGAAAATATGCATGCAGTGTCAGAAGGATTTTCAATTATATGTTTTTAACCAACTAAGTCCATTATTTCGTCGATTACGTTTGAGACCGACATTAATTTACCTAGAGAACCCCTTTAAATTTACATTCGTAATGGCTCCGTGAAGAATTTGCTGATAGAATGTTATGATAATGAGGTCAGATTTTACCAGACCTGATGGTCAACACAGGTCAGGCATTAAATAATGATCAGATATGTGGCGACTATGTTTAAAATAAAATTAATCAAGCCATTTGTCATTTGATTTCAAGATACAGTTCACTTTTATTTTGTTATCTTATATTTTTATTATTACCATTATTATTATTAATATTTGTATTATAAGAATAGTTATTATTATTATTAATATAATTATTATTATTATTATTATTATTATTATTATTATTATTATTATTATTATTATAAGTACTTTAATTTACTATAATAATTATAACAATAAGTATTATTATCTATTGTGTTTTTTTATATTATTAATATAATACGCTCTACTCTATACTCTCAAACATAAGCCCCAAGCCAATCAGATTCATTCTTTTCATATATTTGACTTTCTATTTGAAATTTGAACTTTTTGCTAAAAACCTATAACCAGTACAGTTTTACAATATGTGGAATATCCCTTCTAGTCTGAACAGAATATTATTCAGTATATAACGGTAAAACCTGGTCAACCGACGGTTTCACAGATACCTTGGAATATAATAATACCTAGAAAAAATCAACACTTAATGGCCATTGCAGGTAATCGCTAAATGGTTAAACAAGGTCAAGATTGTCGATCAAAAGTGGTTCACCAGGAGAATTAATGTCGTTCTCGTTGTTGATGAGTGATTTGTAGGATATCCTTGATATAATAAGTAACAAGAAAAATCTTTAAAACAATAAACGGCGATCAATTTGTAAACAAGGTCATAAATAAAATATCAGAAAACAGTACGAATTTGTTTCAGTTGCATTTTAAAAAGTACTTTGATCGAAAAAGGTTATGTTTTTAAACATATTTCTAACTCAATACGAAGGCAGGGATTATTATTTGGTAAACATGTGCGTATTTGCTGAGGCAGGGTTTGCGCCATGTGTCATTTCAATATATAATACTGTTTATATCCGAAGCTAAATATTTGCACAACTACGTAGGTCTAACTACATGTATATATGGATACATCAAGGCAATGGCAATACTCTGACTTATCGTAGTGATGAATGGCATTAAAGTTGTGTTGTTATCTCAAGAGTGTCAAAAATACTATTTTAGGATCAAAAACAGCCACTTTACTTACTTTAAAGTTTGTTTTAGTAGTTTTGGTTAAAGCAGTCTTAAAGTTTCATTTCTCTCTTCTTCTTCTTCTGCTTAAATGTAAGACACCTGTGTTTCGTAATTGACCGGTTTCCTGAGATGGTCTGGGTTTTTCAAAGTTATATTTAGGCAAGGTCAATCCCAAGTCATGCAGAATATAGAAAGTGAGATACCGCATCCGGATCATCATACGTCCGTTCATTCAACATCTTCGGTTTGTTTACAAATAAAATATGAAATTATTCGATTTTGTTTGGGATTTTTTAAAAGATATATTGCTTTTTTGTTTGGGATTTTTTCCTGAAAATGGGAAATTTCGGAGGTTATTTTGGGGAAGAAAAACCAGGGTTCGTCGTTCACATTCTATAAATAATTTACCAAGGTTTTCCGGTAAGCTGTATACGTCACATAACTAGAAACTACGAAATGTTTGTAAAGGGGTAATATGTCTCTATAGATGATAAATAACTGAAAACATATTATGATTTTAAAATAATTTATCATTTACCACTTGAATATTACATTTGATGTGTTTATTGTCACTTATTTTTATATAAAGAAAGTAATAAGAAGTAAGTTTTAAGAAAATTTCATTTCAAAATTTAATCTTATTATTGCCTTCGTAGGTCCGCCCTCGTAACTTTAAACCAATCAAAACGTTTCATTTCCTTCATTTCATCGACATAATTCATTACATAAAAGATTTGTTTGGTCTACAGCTGAGAACTTATTTTCATATCTAGGTCAAAACTGAGTTTAAACAGCTATCAACGAAAAACAATGAAAACAAATATGTTATTCATAGAAATAGAAAGACTTGAATCCCGACAACATGCATTTTGAAGTAAATCATGTTAGGGCTGTAACAATACTGTAATGTGCTGCAATAAGCACAGCCCGATATTGCAATATTATACAATGTACTTCCCTTGAGGGCAAACAATTCGATCAAGCCCAATCGTCATAAATATGCAATTATAAATAATGAATAATAAAAACATGAATTACAAAAATAAATGCAAAATAAGTTAGAACTGTTATTGTAACATTTAACTTTTGCATCAAATGTTTAATAATTATATATGCTTTTGATGACTTTTTCACGGCCAGTATTCCTGTATATATCGGTATACCAGTACATTGTTGCAGTCCAAATAACTATTTGACTAATTTAAGATTATCGGATTTTATGATCTTAATTTTGTTGTATTGAAACAGAATCACATATGGCTTAGAGCGGCTGGTCAGGATCGCGGTCAAGAGGTAGCTTCTTTGGATCGCGGTTAAGGTCAGGTGATCGCTGCTTCGGGCCGGAGCCAAGTCCAGATTGTAGCTGCTTTGGACCAGGGCCAACATCAGGTGGTGGATGCTTTGGACCGGGGTCATGGTTAGGGGGTAGCTACTTTGGATCGGAGTCAATGTTAAGTTGCAGGGACTCAAGATCGCTGTAAAGCTGGTTCGAATCGTGAAGTGGCAGATGATGTGCCCCCTCTGAATCCGCAAGTGCTTTCGTCCTTCTTCCCGTGCCCGTTGTAAAGTATCGAATCACGGAAAACATATTTCTAAAACATTTTTTTTAATGAATAATGATATTCTTGTTCATTTTCAGACAAAATCGACGATAACAATAATAATAATAATAATAATAATAATAATAATAATAATAATAATAATAATAATAATTTATAACATCTTTATTTCAGAAGGTAACACATTATGACATAATTACAGTGTCAACTATAAAACATCATATTTTCAATATGATCTTCTAAAACAAAACATAATTACATCGTTACACAATTCACAGACATGTATACATACTATTATTAAAATATCATCAAATACGATAAACAACAAGTCATATAAAACATTAATGCATAATAAAACATGTAAATTATGTTAAACACATGTATACAACTCACACATGTATACTATCATTCAAATAGCAAAAAGATATAAAAAAAATAATCATATGAAGCAGTTATGAATAATATACCGTGGTTAACACATGTATCATTTTAGCTAATTTCAAGCCCTTACCGACAAACACCCAATTTAAATTACAATAAGTGAGAAATATAATAATGAATATAACGTTTAAACAAATTGTTTAAATATATTCAGTCGGAGTTCAAGTCTTTACTTGAACGTTTAAATGTTTATTCAAAAGGAAAGTTTTATACTTAAATTTGAACGATGCCAATGTATGGACATTTCGTATTTCTATAGGTATAACGATGAAGATATCGTTATCTGTACAAAAAGAATCATCTGTTGCATGAAAACAGCTTACCAGGGCAGTCTTTCGGCACGACTGTGTGATACGCCAAACCAGGCACTGGCTTCAATCGAGAAAAAAAAATGAGAAGAGCTAGTTTGGCAATCATCAAAATCCATGAAAGACGTGAGTAGCTTTAAGACGAAGAGCGAGTATCGGAACGTTATATCGGAATGTAGCGAAAAGGATGAGGGTCATAGACACATATTTAAGCCTATTGAGTGGTTGCATGAAAAGGACGAGACTTCTTTGTGTACGACTTTATGAATGATAATTGTCAACACTTTGCATAGTCTAAAATAATAGACGTGTTATACGGGATTCTTCCAATCCCTAACGTCTAAACGGGAATGTGCAAAAAACGGGGGTGTTTTAAAAATATTGAAATTGTTTTAAGTGAAGTATTTTATGGTTGAAATTGATCATAAAGAGTTATATTCATATTTTGCCATGTAAGTGAAATGTTATTTTGTACTAAACAAGCATTTAATGCATTAAAACAAGTTGTTTACCTTTCCAATAAAACGAAAGTTGACTGACACAGATAACAATTATGCGAAGGGGAACAACTCGATACAATCGTAATATCTCGGCCTCTTCCGACAAAGCTTCGAGATAGACCTCGTTATACAATCGTAACAACTCGGCCATGGCCGAAATGTTCCGAGCGATTTAAAACTGTGCCCTGAAGCCTTGCAGGTGCCCTTCATGTATATATCGTTATGTTTTGACAGAATGAAATGAAGAAAAGCCGTCAAATTCATAATTATAAGTTGGATAAAAAAATGTGTACGGAACGTATATAAAATAACATTATCTGGTAATATTTCTTGTTTTTATGATATTTTATAGACGCTATATGCTTTAACCCGGAATCCCGATCGGAACAACTACCCACTTTTGATACTAATAAAACAATTTGTACGTGAAGGAGTTGCCATATCAAAAATCTAAAAAAAATCCGTCAACGTACAATTATTTGGACTACACTTTGCAGTGCGTGTGTACCACTATGTTACCTAGACGTTTATTTAAAGGTGCACAATATAGGTTTATGCAAGAAAATGTCATTTTAGTAAAAAAAAATGTATATGCTTATGCTAGTTGAAAATGGACTACATTTTTAATAACATCATAATGATGCTTTTATTATACTATATGATATATCTAAGGGAGGTATAAAACAAATCTTTACTAATTTATAGCAATATTATTAACGTGTTACTTAAATTTCAAAATTCAAAAAAGCTCTCGGTGAAAACTTTAAAAATATTCAAACATTTTGTAACAAAGAAACGCATGCTTATTATTGAAAATGAATATGTTCACCAATTATAGCTGCAATCTCACAGATAAACCATTTTTACAACTTTTTCATAATTTAATATTGGAAAGAGCAATTTTTTGCGTAAATATCTGCAAACCAATGATAAAAGGTTGCTGACAAATGATCACATCGCGGTTTTCATATTTCCGTTCAAAAATTAATGTTATGTGGCTTAAAACGTTACAAACCGTTTAAGAAAAAAATGAATAAAACATCAATATTGAACTTATAAATATTAAAATCTGCGAAATAATATTCTGTCAACAGCCTTATATAACTGGTTACCATGGATTTTCGCAAAAATTGGCTCGTTCAAAGACAAAAAATAAAAAACAGTTGTCAAAACGTTCAATCTTTGAGAGTGCATCTTTAAGTCCTTTACTGCTGGTTTATTGTTACATGTATACGCATGAAATGTTATTTTAGTTGTATAGTAATATGTACGTAAAATCACTCAAACTTCAGTTCGTTGTCTTCATATATAACGATATTCTAACAATTTTAATATACAAATGGTTATAATTCTGCTATACATTTCATCATATTTGCATGACAAGAGAGTCTTAGTAACATAACTCTGAAAAGACGCATTATCTCATAAAACTGTGGAAAAGTCGAAGATGTGTTTTAAACGTTCATAAAACGCTTTAAAATAGTCTTGGTGCAGCTTTGCAGATTTATTTCAACCCGTAATGCAATCCTTGTGCATTATCTCAATCGGGTTAATTCGAACTCTTTAACTTATAAACGGTCTTTAGTAATAAACCAGTCAATTGTATACACGACCCCCAGGTCCGGGGAATACCGGGGTCGTTAACTTACGGTCCAGCCAACATCGGGTAATATCCCCCACTGCGGGACACACTGCTGGTAAAATCCCGGCCAAACGCCCCCGCAGGTGTGTGTGTACGCTTATTCATACTCGCACTCGGTCCTTGCCCATTCGGTGAGTGCTCCGTTAAGAGTGTTAGTCATTTTAGGTTTTTGGAGCATAGTGCACAGACAGAATGTAACCCTGGTTAGAGCTACTCTGGTTCTTTAACGTGCACAAGTGTATAGCACTGTCACACGGGACCCTCATTTAACGTCCCTCCCGGAAGACGATTAGTATTTTTAGTGATGCGACGGGGCACTCGACTGATTTATCTTAAATGTAAGCTTCTTGAGTGAAATTCAGCTGAAAATTGGTAAAAATGTTCTACTTTCGTTTGTAAACATGCATGTGTTTGATGGGAGAATCTGTTTTATAACTCCATAAACAATATGTTTACAAAATAACCGAAATACTTGTGGAGATTAAACATATTTATATGGCACTGCATTCCCCGATTTCTCAAATGAGCCCTCATAATTGTGATATTAGATAAAATAACGAGTCATACTTACGTTTTATGATGATGTCCGTTCTTTTGCTCTAGCTCGGACGTGTCATTGGCTCTTTTTATATTCAGCTCCTAAAAGCGCTGGAGCCACTGTTTCGCACTCGTGTGTCTCTGCCAAGCCAAGGTTTCTTACTGCATATTCTAGCACAGTATCAAGTTTAAACACCAGGGACAACGACCCGTGATCCTCGTGTATCTCTTGATAACCCCAGTCAGGCCACGATGTTTTTAACTGTATACATCTCGCACAGTATCCTATCCACAAACCAGTGACAACGACCCGTGATCCGTGGTCCTCGTGTATCTCTTGCTTGTCTCTGTCAAGCCATACGGTTTTCTACCGTATACATCTCGTTAAGTTTCCCATTCATAAACCAGTGGCAACGACCCGTGATCTTCGTGAATCCCTTCTTTGCCAAGCAATGAGGTTTCTAACTTAACAATCTAGCACAGTATCCCATTCATAAACCAGTGGCATCGACCCGTGATCCTCGTGAAACTCTTAATAGTGTCTGCCAAGCAACGAGGTTTCTAACTTAACAACCTAGCACAGTATCCCATTCAAAAACCAGTGGCATCGACCCGTGATCCTCGTGAAACTCTTAATAGTGTCTGCCAAGCCACGAGGTTTCTAACTTAACAACCTAGCACAGTATCCCATTCAAAAACCAGTGGCATCGACCCGTGATCCTCGTGAAACTCTTAATAGTGTCTGCCAAGCAACGAGGTATCTTACTGAAAATTATATAGCAAAGTCCATTCATAACCCAGTGGCATCGACCCGTGATCCTCGTGAAACTCTTAATAGTATCTGCCAAGCCACGAGGTATCTTACTGAAAATTATATAGCAAAGTCCATTCATAACCCAGTGGCATCGACCCGTGATCCTCGTGAAACTCTTAATCGTATCTGCCAAGCCACGAGGTATCTTACTGAAAAATCTCGCAAGGTATCCCATCCATAACCCAGTGACAACGCTCCGTGATCCGTGATCCTCGTGTATCTCTTGCTAACTTAGTCAAGCCACGAGGTTTCCTACTTCTAACTGTTCAAATCTCGTAAATTATCCCATTCATAAACCAGTGACAACGGCCCGAGATTCTCGTGCATCTCTTAATACTCTCTGCCAAGCCAAGAGGTCTCTTACTGCGCAAGGATTTTGCGTTCCAGACGGATTCAACCTATCTCTTTAGCAATCATTAAAAAAATATTTCCCAAATGAAAGTACCTGGTATATTTAAAGAAGTTTAAGTGTGTTATGTGTTTTTCTCAGACTATTTTCTCATGTTTCGCTATATCCGAGCCCAAATGATAACTGAGCCCGTAACCTATCAGTCGGATTTCGTACATGTTAGAAACATTGCAGAAGTGTTCTCGAAAACGGTAAAAGTATCAAGGAAAACATAAATATGCTTATAAACTCTAGGTAGGTGGGCATATGATAGGCTATGTTTTAAATTAAAGAAGCTATAATAACTACATGTAAAAGCTTGATTTTTGTCTAGAATCGAGCTTTCTGGCGACGCCATTTTGAACTGTAACAAGCCATTTGGTTACAAGGATTTACCGCCGTGAATAAGATAATCGCCCAGATCAAAAATAGGTCGCCATTGGCGAGTGGACGAGTGCTTAGTTATATCCCTGGTATATGTCATATCTGACACTTTTGTGATGATCAGATGATGTGATATCTTCATATCATAAAACTGCATGCCATATTTGGGATGTTTTGATATCTGCATGCCATATTCCAAACTGCAAGCCATATTTGGAATGTTTTGATACTTCATGCCTTATCCCAAACTGCATGCTATATTTGAGATGTTTTCAGATCTGCATATGAAACTTGTGATGTTTTAACATGTGCATATCATAATCCAAACTGCATGCCATATTTGGGATGTTTCGATATCTGCATGCCAAATTTTTGCTATTTGTATAATATCTGCATGCCATATTCCAAACTGCAGGCCATATTTGGGATGTTTTGATATCAGCGTATCAAAGTTGTGATGTTTTAATATTTGCATATCATAATCCAAACTGCATGCCATATTCATGATATTTGGGATGTTTTGATATCTGAATACCATGTTTGGGATGTTTCGATATCTGCATGCCATATTTTTGATATTTGTATAATATCAGCATGCCATATTCCAAACTGCAGGGCATATTTGGGATGTTTTGATGGCTGCATATCAAAGATGCGATGTTTAAATATTTGCATATCAAAATCCAAACTGCATGCCATATTTGGGATGTTCTGATATATACATGCCATATTTGGGATGTTTTGATATCTGCATGCCATATTTAGGATGTTTTGATATATGCATGCTATATTTGGGATGTTTTGATATCTGCATGCTATATTTGGGATGTTTTGATATCTGCATGCCATATTTAGGATGTTTTGATATATGCATGCTATATTTGGGATGTTTCGATATCTGCATGTCATATTTGGGATGTTTCGATATCTGCATGCCATATTTAGGATGTTTTGATATCTGCATGCTATATTTAGGATGTTTTGATATCTGCATGCTATATTTGGGATGTTTTGATATCTGCATGCCATATTCCAAACTGCGTGCCATACCATATTCCAAACTGCATGCCATATTCCAAACTGCAAGCCATATTTGTGATGTTTGATATCTCCATGCCATATTCCAAACTGCATGCCATATTTGTGATGTTTTAATATCTACATGCCATAGTTTGGATGTTTTGATATCTGCATGCCATATTTGGGATGTTTTAATATCTACATGCCATAGTTTGGATGTTTTGATATCTGCATGCCATATTTGGGATGTTTTTATACCTACATGCCATAGTTTAGATGTTTTGATATCTGCATGCCATAGTTTGGATGTTTTTATATCTACATGCCATAGTTTGGATGATTTGATATCTGCATGCCATATTTGGGATGTTTTTATATCTACATGCCATAGTTTGGATGTTTTAATATCTACATGCCATAGTTTGGATGTTTTAATATCTACATGCCATAGTTTGGATGTTTTGATATCTGCCTGCCATATTTGGGATGTTTTTATATCTACATGCCATAGTTTGGATGTTTTGATATCTGCATGCCATAGTTTGGATGTTTTAATATCTACATGCCATAGTTTGGATGTTTTAATATCTACATGCCATAGTTTGGATGTTTTGATATCTACATGCCATAGTTTGGATGTTTTGGTATCTGCATGCCATATTTGGGATGTTTTGATATCTACATGCCATAGTTTGGATGTTTTGATATCTGCATGCCATATTTGGGATGTTTTTATATCTACATGCCATAGTTTGGATGTTTTGATATCTGCATGCCATATTTGGGATGTTTTTATATCTGCATGCCATATTCTAAACTGTATATTTGGGATGATTTAATTGCTTTTCAATGATGAAATTAAAACTAAGCGCAATTAGGTTCGTTCTAGTTGTTATCATAATTATAATTATTGGTGTCGTTGTTGTTATTGTTGTTGTACGAAAAGCAACGACATTTGTCACAATGTTTGCATGTTTATGTTTATATACTATATAGTAAATCCAGCAGTTAACAAAACGTCGTAGGACTTTTCAACAGTACTTAAATGTCATGTTAGTGTATGAGTTACAGCGGTATTAAAGGGACTAGACACCAGATGGTTCTTAAATCGGCAAATACAGTATTTCCTAAAAAACAATACTATATGTGTCAAAACGAGCTAGTATGAGGCCGATAATACATCACTTAATGTGATTAATTAATTTTTTGGCACTGTCTCAGCTGAGTTAACACGTTTAAAAATAGCGCATGATAGTTTCCCAGTACCGTGTATCTTCAGCATGTCAAAGTCACGTGATTAGTACAGATACATAAACCGACGCTATTTTTAAATTAACTGGAATTTCCGTGGTAGACAAACCCAGTTAATTTTCAAATTGGAAGAATACGCAGAAACTTTGATAGATATACACGTATGTGTCGTAAGCGATATGATACATCAGTAATTAAGTAATTGCGCTGTACACAACGATATCAATTTTATGTAAGGTTTTGACAATTTCTTTTTTTCTGACAGTTGTATTATCTGAAGTCTAGTACCTTTAACAATTCGTTTACATTAACGCATTCGATACATATCTATTAGGTCCTCTAACTGACCGCAGAGATAAGCTTCTCAAAAGATAAGAATTCACTATTAAGACGGCAGGGATAGGATTGTTGCAATTGTTACACACGGATATAATATAGCAAAATAAGAAACACGATGAACGTTCTTATTGCTTTAACCGCAGTGCTGACTATTATCGGTAATTCTAAACTTACGTTATTGTTCTGCGAAATTATTATTTATCGAATCTTTTTGTCACTTTTCAAAAGCTATTTATTTGTCGAATTCGTTGTTTAGACGTATGTCAATGCTGCTGCTTCATGAAGACATAGATAAGTGGTGGTGGTGTCAGTGGAAGTGGTGATGGTGGTGGTGATAATGAGGACGATGCCAGAAATCTTTACATTTTACTACGCTTCAAGTAGATCGTGAAGTAATTTCAATTTAGCAGTTAAACTTTATAACTTTACTTTGGGAAATCATATTTTTCATGCAATAATTCACTTCGCTGTCAATCAATTTAAACAAAATGCACGTTCAAATACTACAATTAAATAATACTATTTATAACATTTTACGAACTACTTCTAACGATGTACCAGCATTCTTCAGAGGTTGTTTTCGATGAAAAATGGCCGAGATGTCCCGAATGAGCGGTAACTTCTTTCTTACTCCTCAGGGGAGATCACCACGTCTTCAACTTACCTTTAATGTTTACGTTATTATTTATCTTTCTACAACAAGCCATGACATCAGCAACGCAGTGTCAGCACGGCGACATGTCGCTGTGTAGCGAGCAAATCTCGTGCGCCGACCCTGCTGTGATTGGCTGTGAGCACGACCAGTGCACGTGCGTTGGCGGACACGTCACACCCACAGGAGCACGTATGAAAAACCTTTAAGTATTGTTGTTCATGTAACTAAATCTAGTGTTAATTTATCTGTAAAATAAAATTTAATTTCTGACTAAATGATCGTGTAGAAAATTGGTTGGAAGCCAGGATTTTTTATGTTTATGTTTATAAAGCTTCCCCGTTTGCAATTCGAGGGGTGAATGCAAAAAGGTTCTTAGTGACATTAAAAAAAAGTACAAGATAGAACCTTTTCGCTGGGACCCCTCGAATTCTTAGTGTTATCTGATTATAATTGGCAGTAGTTAAATTCAGATAGCAGAGTCTGAGTAACATGGCCTAAGTTTCTTTGTTACGTAGGTCCGAATCCTTAAAAAAACCGGTTTGCGATTTCAAACTTTCTGTCTATCACTGCCTTATAGAGAAAACGTTTTTCGCGTAATTAAAAATTTCAACTTGAGTAAAACCTAATAAATAATCATGTAAAATTTACCCATAAATCATACGAGGGTGCTTAGTATAGCCCCCTATCGTTCCTCTTCGATACTGAATAAACCTTCATTTCCGACACGAATCCGGCGTAGATATGTAGTAAGTATCCTTTTTTGTGAGTCTGCGTACCGAATAGCGTAGGGAAATAAGAAAGGGTTTCTACGTACCGCTTTCCGTCTCAATTAGTTTGTTAAAAGCCCTGAATACCGCGTACAGAAAACGGGGGTGGGGTCATCGTCATCTTAACCCCACCCACAAATATGTCAGTAATATCAATATCGCAGATTAAAGAACATTGCGTATCACGTCAGAATTCTTAGAATTTTAGCCCTTGGTGTTGTTCTAACAAGGAACATTCTCGTGTGCAAAATGTGTGCATACCTGATCATAACATTATGAACATTTGCTCTTGTTGTAGTTCTAATAAGGAACATTCTCGTGTGCAGCATTTCTGTGTCACTGATAATAACTTTAAGAACATTGGCCCTTGTTGTAGTTCTAATAAGGAACATTCTCGTGTGCAGCATTTCTTTGTCACTGATAATAACTTTAAGAGCATTGGCCTTTGGTGTAGTTCTAATCAGGAACATTCTAGTGTGCAGCATTTCTGTGTCACTGATCATAACTCTAAGAGCATTGGCCTTTGTTGTAGTTCTAACAAGGAACATTCTCGTGTACAGCATGTGTGCGTCACTGGTCATACCTCTAAGAACATTGGCCCTTGTCGTTGTTCTAATAAGGAACATTCTCGTGTGCAGCATGTGTGCGTCACTGGTCATAACTCTAAGAACATTGGCCCTTGTCGTTGTTCTAATAAGGAACATTCTCGTGTGCAGCATGTGTGCGTTACTGATCATAACTCTAAGAACATTGGCCCTTGTCGTTGTTCTAATAAGGAACATTCTCGTGTGCAGCATGTGTGCGTCACTGATCATAACTCTAAGAGCATTGGCCTTTGTTGTAGTTCTAACAAGGAACATTCTCGTGTACAGCATGTGTGCGTCACTGGTCATACCTCTAAGGACATTTGCCCTTCTTGTAGTTCTAATAAGGAACATTCTCGTGTGCAGCATGTGTGCGTCACTGGTCATAACTATAAGAACATTGGCCCTTGTTGTAGTTCTAATAAGGAACATTCTCGTGTGCAGCATGTGTGCGTCACTGGTCATAACTCTAAGAACATTGGCCCTTGTTCTAGTTCTAATAAGGAACATTCTCGTGTGCAGCATGTGTACGTCACTGATCACAACTCTAAGAACATTGGCCTTTGTTGTAGTTCTAATCAGGAACATTCTAGTGTACAGCATATGTGCGTCACTGGTCACAACTCTAAGAACATTGGCCTTTGTTGTAGTTCTAATCAGGAACATTCTCGTGTACAGCATGTGTGCGTCACTGGTCATACCTCTAAGAACATTGGCCCTTGTTGTAGTTCTAATCAGGAACATTCTCGTGTACAGCATGTGTGCGTCACTGGTCATACCTTTAAGAACATTTGCCCTTGTTGTTGTTCTAATCAGGAACATTCTCGTGTACAGTATGTGTGCGTCACTGGTCATACCTCTAAGAACATTGGCCCTTGTTGTAGTTCTAATCAGGAACATTCTCGTGTACAGCATGTGTGCGTCACTGGTCATAACTCTAAGAACATTTGCCCTTGATCTAGTTCTAATAAGGAACATTCTCGTGTGCAGCATGTGTGCGTCACTGGTCACAACTCTAAGAACATTGGCCTTTGTTGTAGTTCTAATCAGGAACATTCTCGTGTACAACTTGTGTGCGTCACTGGTCATACCTCTAAGAACATTGGCCCTTGTTGTAGTTCTAATCAGGAACATTCTCGTGTACAGCATGTGTGCGTCACTGGTCATAACTCTAAGAACATTGGCCCTTGTTGTTGTTCTAATCAGGAACATTCTCGTGTACAGCATGTGTGCGTCACTGGTCATAACTCTAAGAACATTGGCCCTTGTTGTAGTTCTAATCAGGAACATTCTCGTGTACAGCATGTGTGCGTCACTGGTCATAACTCTAAGAACATTTCCCCTTGTTCTAGTTCTAAAACGGAACATTCTTGTGTGCAGCATGTGTGCGTCACTGGTCATAACTCTAAGAACATTGGCCCTTGTTGTAGTTCTAATCAGGAACATTCTCGTGTACAGCATGTGTGCGTCACTGGTCATAACTCTAAGAACATTTGCCCTTGTTCTAGTTCTAAAAAGGAACATTCTCGTGTGCAGCATGTGTGCGTCACTGGTCATAACTCTAAGAACATTGGCCCTTGTTGTAGTTCTAATCAGGAACATTTTCGTGTACAACATGTGTGCGTCACTGGTCATAACTCTAAGGACATTGGCCCTTGTTGTAGTTCTAATCAGGAACATTCACGTGTACAGCATGTGTGCGTCACTGGTCATACCTCTAAGGACATTGGCCCTTGTCTTAGTTCTAATCAGGAACATTCTCGTGTGCAGCATGTGTGCGTCACTGGTCATCACTCTAAAAACATTGGCCCTTGTTGTAGTTCTAATAAGGAACATTCTCGTGTGCAGCATGTGTGCGTCACTGGTCACAACTCTAAGAACATTGGCCTTTGTTGTAGTTCTAATCAGGAACAATCTCGTGTACAGCATGTGTGCGTCACTGGTCATACCTCTAAGAACATTGGCCCTTGTTGTAGTTCTAATCAGGATCATTCTCGTGTACAACATGTGTGCGTCACTGGTCATAACTCTAAGAACATTGGCCTTTGTTGTAGTTCGAATCAGGAACATTCTCGTGTACAGCATGTGTGCGTCACTGGTCATAACTCTAAGAACATTGGCCCTTGTTGTAGTTCTAATCAGGAACATTCTCGTGTACAGCATGTGTGTGTCACTGGTCATAACTCTAAGAGCATTGGCCTTTGTTGTAGTTCTAATCAGGAACATTTTCGTGTACAGCATGTGTGCGTCACTGGTCATAATTCTAAGAACATTGGCCCTTGTTGTAGTTCTAATCAGGAACATTCTCGTGTAGAGCATGTGTGCGTCACTGGTCATACCTCTAAGGACATTGGCCCTTGTTGTAGTTCTATTCAGGAACATTCTCGTGTACAGCATGTGTGCGTCACTGGTCATAACTCTAAGAGCATTGGCCTTTGTTGTAGTTCTAATAAGGAAAATTCTCGTGTACAGCATGTGTGCGTCACTGGTCAGAACTCTAAGAACATTGGCCCTTGTTCTAGTTCTAATAATGAACATTCTCGTGTGCAGCATGTGTACGTCACTGATCATAACTCTAAGGACATTGGCCCTTGTTGTAGTTCTAATAAGGAACATTCTCGTGTACAGCATGTGTACGTCACTGGTCATAATACATTTGCCCTTGTTGTAGTTCTATTCAGGAACATTCTCGTGTAGAGCATGTGTGCGTCACTGGTCATAACTCTAAGGACATTGGCCCTTGTTGTAGTTCTAATAAGGAAACATTCTCGTGTAGAGCATGTGCGCGTCACTGGTCATAACTCTAAGGACATTGGCCTTTGTTGTAGTTCTAATAAGGAAACATTCTCGTGTAGAGCATGTGTGCGTCACTGGTCATAACTCTAAGGACATTGGCCCTTGTTGTAGTTCTAATAAGGAAACATTCTCGTGTAGAGCATGTGTGCGTCACTGGTCATACCTCTAAGGACATTGGCCCTTGTTGTAGTTCTAATAAGGAAACATTCTCGTGTAGAGCATGTGTGTGTCACTGGTCATACCTCTAAGGACATTGACCCTTGTTGTAGTTCTAATAAGGAAACATTCTCGTGTAGAGCATGTGTGCGTCACTGGTCATAACTCTAAGGACATTGGCCCTTGTTGTAGTTCTAATAAGGAAACATTCTCGTGTACAGCATGTGTGCGTCACTGGTCATAACTCTAAGGACATTGGCCCTTGTTGTAGTTCTAATAAGGAAACATTCTCGTGTAGAGCATGTGTGCGTCACTGGTCATAACTCTAAGGACATTGGCCCTTGTTGTAGTTCTAATGAGGAACATTCTCGTGTACAGCATGTGTGCGTCACTGGTCATACCTCTAAGAACATTGGCCCTTGTTGTAGTTCTAATAAGGAAACATTCTCGTGTACAGCATGTGTGCGTCACTGGTCATACCTCTAAGAACATTGGCCCTTGTTGTAGTTCTAATAAGGAAACATTCTCGTGTACAGCATGTGTGCGTCACTGGTCATACCTCTAAGGACATTGGCCCTTGTTGTAGTTCTAATAAGGAAACATTCTCGTGTACAGCATGTGTGCGTCACTGGTCATAACTCTAAGGACATTGGCCCTTGTTGTAGTTCTAATAAGGAAACATTCTCGTGTACAGCATGTGTGCGTCACTGGTCATAACTCTAAGGACATTGGCCCTTGTTGTAGTGCTAATAAGGAAACATTCTCGTGTACAGCATGTGTGCGTCACTGGTCATACCTCTAAGGACATTGGCCCTTGTTGTAGTTCTAATAAGGAAACATTCTCGTGTACAGCATGTGTGCGTCACTGGTCATACCTCTAAGAACATTGGCCCTTGTTGTAGTTCTAATAAGGAAACATTCTCGTGTACAGCATGTGTGCGTCACTGGTCATACCTCTAAGAACATTGGCCCTTGTTGTAGTTCTAATAAGGAAACATTCTCGTGTAGAGCATGTGTGCGTCACTGGTCATACCTCTAAGGACATTGGCCCTTGTTGTAGTTCTAATCAGGAACATTCTCGTGTAGAGCATGTGTGCGTCACTGGTCATACTTCTAAGGACATTGGCCCTTGTTGTAGTTCTAATCAGGAACATTCTCGTGTAGAGCATGTGTGCGTCACTGGTCATACCTCTAAGGACATTGGCCCTTGTTGTAGTTCTAATAAGGAAACATTCTCGTGTAGAGCATGTGTGCGTCACTGGTCATACCTCTAAGAACATTGGCCCTTGTTGTAGTTCTAATAAGGAAACATTCTCGTGTACAGCATGTGTGCGTCACTGGTCATACCTCTAAGGACATTGGCCCTTGTTGTAGTTCTAATAAGGAAACATTCTCGTGTAGAGCATGTGTGCGTCACTGGTCATACCTCTAAGGACATTGGCCCTTGTTGTAGTTCTAATAAGGAAACAATCTCGTGTAGAGCATGTGTGCGTCACTGGTCATACCTCTAAGGACATTGGCCCTTGTTGTAGTTCTAATAAGGAAACATTCTCGTGTAGAGCATGTGTGCGTCACTGGTCATACCTCTAAGAACATTGGCCCTTGTTGTAGTTCTAATAAGGAAACATTCTCGTGTACAGCATGTGTGCGTCACTGGTCATAACTCTAAGGACATTGGCCCTTGTTGTAGTTCTAATAAGGAAACATTCTCGTGTAGAGCATGTGTGCGTCACTGGTCATACCTCTAAGAACATTGGCCCTTGTTGTAGTTCTAATAAGGAAACATTCTCGTGTACAGCATGTGTGCGTCACTGGTCATACCTCTAAGGACATTGGCCCTTGTTGTAGTTCTAATAAGGAAACATTCTCGTGTAGAGCATGTGTGCGTCACTGGTCATACCTCTAAGAACATTGGCCCTTGTTGTAGTTCTAATAAGGAAACATTCTCGTGTAGAGCATGTGTGCGTCACTGGTCATACCTCTAAGGACATTGGCCCTTGTTGTAGTTCTAATAAGGAAACATTCTCGTGTACAGCATGTGTGCGTCACTGGTCATACCTCTAAGGACATTGGCCCTTGTTGTAGTTCTAATAAGGAAACATTCTCGTGTACAGCATGTGTGCGTCACTGGTAACAACTCTAAGAACATTGGCCCTTGTTGTAGTTCTAATCAGGAACATTCTCGTGTACAGCATGTGTGCGTCACTGGTCATAACTCTAAGAACATTGGCCCTTGTTGTTGTTCTAATCAGGAACATTCTCGTGTACAGCATGTGTGCGTCACTGGTCATAACTCTAAGAACATTGGCCCTTGTTGTAGTTCTAATCAGGAACATTCTCGTGTACAGCATGTGTGCGTCACTGGTCATAACTCTAAGAACATTTCCCCTTGTTCTAGTTCTAAAACGGAACATTCTTGTGTGCAGCATGTGTGCGTCACTGGTCATAACTCTAAGAACATTGGCCCTTGTTGTAGTTCTAATCAGGAACATTCTCGTGTACAGCATGTGTGCGTCACTGGTCATAACTCTAAGAACATTTGCCCTTGTTCTAGTTCTAAAAAGGAACATTCTCGTGTGCAGCATGTGTGCGTCACTGGTCATAACTCTAAGAACATTGGCCCTTGTTGTAGTTCTAATCAGGAACATTTTCGTGTACAACATGTGTGCGTCACTGGTCATAACTCTAAGGACATTGGCCCTTGTTGTAGTTCTAATCAGGAACATTCACGTGTACAGCATGTGTGCGTCACTGGTCATACCTCTAAGGACATTGGCCCTTGTCTTAGTTCTAATCAGGAACATTCTCGTGTGCAGCATGTGTGCGTCACTGGTCATCACTCTAAAAACATTGGCCCTTGTTGTAGTTCTAATAAGGAACATTCTCGTGTGCAGCATGTGTGCGTCACTGGTCACAACTCTAAGAACATTGGCCTTTGTTGTAGTTCTAATCAGGAACAATCTCGTGTACAGCATGTGTGCGTCACTGGCCATACCTCTAAGAACATTGGCCTTTGTTGTAGTTCTAATCAGGATCATTCTCGTGTACAACATGTGTGCGTCACTGGTCATAACTCTAAGAACATTGGCCTTTGTTGTAGTTCGAATCAGGAACATTCTCGTGTACAGCATGTGTGCGTCACTGGTCATAACTCTAAGAACATTGGCCCTTGTTGTAGTTCTAATCAGGAACATTCTCGTGTACAGCATGTGTGTGTCACTGGTCATAACTCTAAGAGCATTGGCCTTTGTTGTAGTTCTAATCAGGAACATTTTCGTGTACAGCATGTGTGCGTCACTGGTCATAATTCTAAGAACATTGGCCCTTGTTGTAGTTCTAATCAGGAACATTCTCGTGTAGAGCATGTGTGCGTCACTGGTCATACCTCTAAGGACATTGGCCCTTGTTGTAGTTCTATTCAGGAACATTCTCGTGTACAGCATGTGTGCGTCACTGGTCATAACTCTAAGAGCATTGGCCTTTGTTGTAGTTCTAATAAGGAAAATTCTCGTGTACAGCATGTGTGCGTCACTGGTCAGAACTCTAAGAACATTGGCCCTTGTTCTAGTTCTAATAATGAACATTCTCGTGTGCAGCATGTGTACGTCACTGATCATAACTCTAAGGACATTGGCCCTTGTTGTAGTTCTAATAAGGAACATTCTCGTGTACAGCATGTGTACGTCACTGGTCATAATACATTTGCCCTTGTTGTAGTTCTATTCAGGAACATTCTCGTGTAGAGCATGTGTGCGTCACTGGTCATAACTCTAAGGACATTGGCCCTTGTTGTAGTTCTAATAAGGAAACATTCTCGTGTACAGCATGTGCGCGTCACTGGTCATAACTCTAAGGACATTGGCCTTTGTTGTAGTTCTAATAAGGAAACATTCTCGTGTAGAGCATGTGTGCGTCACTGGTCATAACTCTAAGGACATTGGCCCTTGTTGTAGTTCTAATAAGGAAACATTCTCGTGTAGAGCATGTGTGCGTCACTGGTCATACCTCTAAGGACATTGGCCCTTGTTGTAGTTCTAATAAGGAAACATTCTCGTGTAGAGCATGTGTGTGTCACTGGTCATACCTCTAAGGACATTGACCCTTGTTGTAGTTCTAATAAGGAAACATTCTCGTGTAGAGCATGTGTGCGTCACTGGTCATAACTCTAAGGACATTGGCCCTTGTTGTAGTTCTAATAAGGAAACATTCTCGTGTACAGCATGTGTGCGTCACTGGTCATAACTCTAAGGACATTGGCCCTTGTTGTAGTTCTAATAAGGAAACATTCTCGTGTAGAGCATGTGTGCGTCACTGGTCATAACTCTAAGGACATTGGCCCTTGTTGTAGTTCTAATGAGGAACATTCTCGTGTACAGCATGTGTGCGTCACTGGTCATACCTCTAAGAACATTGGCCCTTGTTGTAGTTCTAATAAGGAAACATTCTCGTGTACAGCATGTGTGCGTCACTGGTCATACCTCTAAGAACATTGGCCCTTGTTGTAGTTCTAATAAGGAAACATTCTCGTGTACAGCATGTGTGCGTCACTGGTCATACCTCTAAGGACATTGGCCCTTGTTGTAGTTCTAATAAGGAAACATTCTCGTGTACAGCATGTGTGCGTCACTGGTCATAACTCTAAGGACATTGGCCCTTGTTGTAGTTCTAATAAGGAAACATTCTCGTGTACAGCATGTGTGCGTCACTGGTCATAACTCTAAGGACATTGGCCCTTGTTGTAGTGCTAATAAGGAAACATTCTCGTGTACAGCATGTGTGCGTCACTGGTCATACCTCTAAGGACATTGGCCCTTGTTGTAGTTCTAATAAGGAAACATTCTCGTGTACAGCATGTGTGCGTCACTGGTCATACCTCTAAGAACATTGGCCCTTGTTGTAGTTCTAATAAGGAAACATTCTCGTGTACAGCATGTGTGCGTCACTGGTCATACCTCTAAGAACATTGGCCCTTGTTGTAGTTCTAATAAGGAAACATTCTCGTGTAGAGCATGTGTGCGTCACTGGTCATACCTCTAAGGACATTGGCCCTTGTTGTAGTTCTAATCAGGAACATTCTCGTGTAGAGCATGTGTGCGTCACTGGTCATACCTCTAAGGACATTGGCCCTTGTTGTAGTTCTAATCAGGAACATTTTCGTGTAGAGCATGTGTGCGTCACTGGTCATACCTCTAAGGACATTGGCCCTTGTTGTAGTTCTAATAAGGAAACATTCTCGTGTAGAGCATGTGTGCGTCACTGGTCATACCTCTAAGAACATTGGCCCTTGTTGTAGTTCTAATAAGGAAACATTCTCGTGTACAGCATGTGTGCGTCACTGGTCATACCTCTAAGGACATTGGCCCTTGTTGTAGTTCTAATAAGGAAACATTCTCGTGTAGAGCATGTGTGCGTCACTGGTCATACCTCTAAGGACATTGGCCCTTGTTGTAGTTCTAATAAGGAAACATTCTCGTGTAGAGCATGTGTGCGTCACTGGTCATACCTCTAAGGACATTGGCCCTTGTTGTAGTTCTAATAAGGAAACATTCTCGTGTAGAGCATGTGTGCGTCACTGGTCATACCTCTAAGAACATTGGCCCTTGTTGTAGTTCTAATAAGGAAACATTCTCGTGTACAGCATGTGTGCGTCACTGGTCATAACTCTAAGGACATTGGCCCTTGTTGTAGTTCTAATAAGGAAACATTCTCGTGTAGAGCATGTGTGCGTCACTGGTCATACCTCTAAGAACATTGGCCCTTGTTGTAGTTCTAATAAGGAAACATTCTCGTGTACAGCATGTGTGCGTCACTGGTCATACCTCTAAGGACATTGGCCCTTGTTGTAGTTCTAATAAGGAAACATTCTCGTGTAGAGCATGTGTGCGTCACTGGTCATACCTCTAAGGACATTGGCCCTTGTTGTAGTTCTAATAAGGAAACATTCTCGTGTAGAGCATGTGTGCGTCACTGGTCATACCTCTAAGGACATTGGCCCTTGTTGTAGTTCTAATAAGGAAACATTCTCGTGTACAGCATGTGTGCGTCACTGGTCATACCTCTAAGGACATTGGCCCTTGTTGTAGTTCTAATAAGGAAACATTCTCGTGTACAGCATGTGTGCGTCACTGGTCATACCTCTAAGGACATTGGCCCTTGTTGTAGTTCTAATAAGGAAACATTCTCGTGTACAGCATGTGTGCGTCACTGGTCATACCTCTAAGAACATTGGCCCTTGTTGTAGTTCTAATAAGGAAACATTCTCGTGTACAGCATGTGTGCGTCACTGGTCATACCTCTAAGAACATTGGCCCTTGTTGTAGTTCTAATAAGGAAACATTCTCGTGTAGAGCATGTGTGCGTCACTGGTCATACCTCTAAGGACATTGGCCCTTGTTGTAGTGCTAATAAGGAAACATTCTCGTGTAGAGCATGTGTGCGTCACTGGTCATACCTCTAAGAACATTGGCCCTTGTTGTAGTTCTAATAAGGAAACATTCTCGTGTACAGCATGTGTGCGTCACTGGTCATACCTCTAAGGACATTGGCCCTTGTTGTAGTTCTAATAAGGAAACATTCTCGTGTACAGCATGTGTGCGTCACTGGTCATACCTCTAAGAACATTGGCCCTTGTTGTAGTTCTAATAAGGAAACATTCTCGTGTAGAGCATGTGTGCGTCACTGGTCATACCTCTAAGAACATTGGCCCTTGTTGTAGTTCTAATAAGGAAACATTCTCGTGTAGAGCATGTGTGCGTCACTGGTCATACCTCTAAGAACATTGGCCCTTGTTGTAGTTCTAATAAGGAAACATTCTCGTGTACAGCATGTGTGCGTCACTGGTCATACCTCTAAGAACATTGGCCCTTGTTGTAGTTCTAATAAGGAAACATTCTCGTGTAGAGCATGTGTGCGTCACTGGTCATACCTCTAAGGACATTGGCCCTTGTTGTAGTTCTAATCAGGAACATTCTCGTGTACAGCATGTGTGCGTCACTGGTCATACCTCTAAGGACATTGGCCCTTGTTGTAGTTCTAATAAGGAAACATTCTCGTGTACAGCATGTGTGCGTCACTGGTAACAACTCTAAGAACATTGGCCTTTGTTGTAGTTCTAATCAGGAACATTCTCGTGTACAGCATGTGTGCGTCACTGGTCATACCTCTAAGGACATTTGCCCTTGTTGTAGTTCTAATAAGGAACATTCTCGTGTACAGCATGTGTGCGTCACTGGTCATAACTCTAAGAACATTGGCCCCTGCTGTAGTTTAAATTACAATTGAACATTCTCCTGTGCAGCAATTTACGTATCTTTCCACAATTCTAAGAACATCGGCCCCTGCTGTAGTTCTAATAAGGGACATTCTCGTCTACAGCATGTGTGCGTCGCTGATCATAGTTCTAAGACAAAACATAACATTATCTTGTGCAGCATTGTGTTGTCTCTTGTCACAATTCTAAGAACATTGGCCCCTGTTGTAGTTCTAATTACATTGGAACATTCTCGTGTGCAGCTTTAAGTCTTCTATTGTCATAATTCTCAGAACATTGGCCCCTGCTGTAGTTCTAATTCCATTTGAACATTCTCGTGTGCAGCTTTAAGTCTGCTCTTGTCATAGGTCTAAGAAAATGGTCTGTGCCGTAGTCCTTATTACATTGGAACTTTCCTTTGTGCAGCATTAAGTCGTCTTTTGTCACAATTCTAAGAACATGGACCCTGCTGTAGTTCTAACTACACTTGAACGTACCTGTGTGCAGAATCAGTGCATCTCTGATAAGAACACTGGTCCTTAATGTCCTAATTAGGAACATTCCCGTGTGCAACATCTCTGATCATAATTCCAAGAAAATTTGCACTTGTTGTAGTAACAGTGTGTGTATACCACGTGATAAATTGCGTCATAAATGCTACGTCGGAAGGCAATATTTTGATTTGAAAAAAGGCTTTAAACAAAGATAACTTCACTATTTCTTCACCATTTTAAAAGAAACACAGCGCAGTCTACGCAGCTTACGGAGCCTCGCTTTCGGTCTTTTACCAGTTTGATTGAGAGTTTAGTTTCTTTAAACACTTCTGACGGAGCACTGTCAAAACATGATTTTGGAAACAGGTTTGTCGAAGTGTTTGATAAAACTAATGACTTTATCAAATTTCGGTGATTAAACAAATGCGGGACTCTTTAAGAGTATGATAATATAAAACACAGTATTTTCCTCCGTGCGTGCTTCTTGATAACCCCATATTTCAGCGTGCACGTTTCCCACGGACTGCCTAGGATTAACTTGTGCCAAACATGACGAGTTTGTTCACTGTCGGGACCAAGCGTGCATCTGCGCCAAGGGAGTTGGACGATAACCCCTAACGTCGGGCCGGTGCTTTTTATGAAATATACGTATATGTAAAGTATTCAATTATTTCAGTTTGCAATAAAGCGTTTTATTGTTATACAAAATTTTACGATACATGCGTGTCCATTTTTAGAACCCCTACAGGGGTTGTGTGTGGACCGCTAGCTGCATGTACCGGTACGCGTACTTGTGAACTGTGTTTGAGTGCTACGTCATCCAGATAAGCATGCTTGAGTGCTACGTCATTCAGATAAGCATACTTGAGTGCCACGTCATCCAGATAAGCATACTCTGTGCAATACTAACTCGTGGAAATATGTATAATTCTTGATCTTCGACAAACAGATAAAAGAGAGACTTAGAACATCGCTTAAATCGATTAAGTTTTCCGTATGATCGCTACAGACAAGAAGTCGTTAAACGAGATACTAAGTAGTTATAACGCGTGATACGATGTCGTTTTAATGGGGTACTTAGTCGTTATATAACGGGGTACTAAGCCGTTATAACGGGATGATAAGTCGCTATAACGGAATTCTTGGCAGTTGTAACGGAATACGACGTCATTATAACGGGGTACTAAGTGGTTATATAACGGGATACTCAGTCGTTACAACGGGTTATTAAGTTGTTATAACGGTTTTTCGGTAGTTGAAACGGGATACTAAGTCGTTATAATGGGATAAAAAGTAGTCGTAACTTACTAAGTCGTAATAACGAGATACTTAGTAGTGATAACGGGATCTTAGTCGTTATAACGAGATGAGATCCTAGTCGTTAGAAGGAGATGTTACGTTGTTATCCCGGGATATTAATTCGTTAAAACGGAATACGAGGTCTTTATAAATGAATACTTAGTCATTATAACGGGATACTTAGTCGTTATAACGAGATACTAAGTCGTGAAACGAGATACTAAGTAGTTATAACATGGGATACGATGTTGGAGTACTTAGTCGTTATATAACGGGGTACTCAGTCATTTTAACAGGATGCTAAGTCGTTATAACGAGATACTAAGTCGTTGTAACGATATACGAAGTCGTTATAACTAGATACGTAGTAGTTATAACGCGGTACTCATCGTTTTAAAAAGATGCTAAGACGTTAAAACGGAATACTAAGTCGTTGTAACGATATACTAAGCCGTTATAACTAGAAACTTAGTAGTTATAACGCGGTACTTGATCGTTTTAACAGGATGCTAAGACGTTATAACGGGATACTAAGTCGTTTTAGCGAGATACTAAGTCGTTATAACTAGATACTGAGTCGTTATAACTTGACTAAGTCGTTATAACGGGCTTCTAAGTCTTGACAAAGTGATACTTAGTTGTTGTTATTAGATACATGTACTTAGTTGTTTAAAAAGATTGTCAGTCGTTATCGAAATAACGAGATGCTTAACAAAACATATCAAATGTTTTAAATAAGATCTGCATCGATATCGTTAACAATACTTTAAAAATGTGAACGAAAATGCTAGATATTTTTTTATTGAAAATTAAATGACTTTTCACTTGGATTTACAAAAATCTGTTGAAATGTGTATCTGCGAGTTGTTATCTGATGTTTGGTCGTAAAATAAAGTGTAATAGCTTTTTTTGAACAAACTTACAACAATTTGTCGGCAACATCAAATCTGTCAGCGAGTCCCCTTAAATTTATTTATGGGTATATCATTATAAGGCGTTAACAAATTACACTCTATAGCGACCATTGATTCAAAAAAAGGATAACAAATAAGAATACATTGAATAGAATTTATTCACGTTACGTGTTAATTAATCTTCATTTTTTATGTGGATGTTAATGCACGTCCATTATTTTGCCTCAGTTTCTTTATCTGCATCGAAATGCCCTGATTGTTGTCACCCTGTCGTCAATGAAAGTACTTGCAAAGATAACATTCATGGTGTCTCCGCTCGTATTTATCATGATCATATTATTATCAAAGTTATCGAACGTTTCATGACCTTGACCTTAACACGTGCGGCTTGTGATTGTGTCCTCAATGTCCATACACACTTCTCAAGTTCAACTGCACTACTTACGTGAATATATCTCTACTCTACCGTGTATATAAAGTACCCCTAGACCGTCAACGCTTAATTAACCACGGAACTCGCCTTTGGAGGTTGAATGTGTTTAGAACCACAACCATCAACGCAATCATCAGCAACAGCAGCAGAAGTAGCAGTAGCAGCACGAACACATCCACTACTATCATATGTCCACAGTCATCAGCATATTAATTATTATTATGAGCTATCATCCCCGTCTTTATTTATGTCATTGGAAACATCATCATCATCATCATCATCATCATCATCATCATCATCATCATCATCATCATCATCATCATCATCATCATCATCATCATCAGTACCTTTACTTTTATCAAAATCACATTCACAACCATTATCAGCATTATCATTTTAAAAACCAAAAGGAGCACCAAAACGGCTTTACCAGCATCGCCATCACCAGTACCACATTCATCGTTACTTCGTTACTAATATACCCGTCGCTGTCTTGAAGGGTCGTGGTTTCATATAAGATCCTGGGAAAAGCTGGCTGTAAGAAGAAAAAACTGATTGCGAAAAAAATGTGCATGTTTGTTTATTATATATTTGTTAAGTAAAGTACATGTATACAGAAAAGTTTTAATCCAATAAACGCAACCACTGACTCCCAACCTTATCCAATACTCGGAACGCCTCCTGGATTTCTTCCGCTTTGTCTACGCCATCGTGCCTTGATTACTGCGCAGATAAGGCAATTCCGTTTTTTTAATGCTTCACTCTCACAGATTGAACGTTTTGACAATTTTTATTTCTTCTTTTTTTTTGTCTTGGAACGAGCCAATTTATGCGAAAAAAATGTAAACCAGTCATATAATACGGCTAACAAAAAATAAGATTTTTATTTTAAGTTCAAAAATTGATGTTCTATGCATTTTTCTTAAACCGTTAGTAACCGTTAGTAACGGTTTTAGCCATAAAACAATAATTTTGGAACGGAAATATGAAAGTCTGCGATCTGATCTTTTGTCAACAGTCTTTATTACTGGTTTGCAGATATTTTCGCAAAATAAAATGCTCATTCCAAGACAAAAAATGTTGTAAAAATGGTAAATCTGTGAGAGTGCAGCTTTAATAATGTATGCCTCGTATATATTCATTATATATAAAACCGTGCCTTAAACGAAACTTGTCTAAAATAAAGACAAGCCTCTCGGCGATAACATGATGTTTAGAACTCAATTATTTGAGACATAAATGTAACTGTGATACAGAGAGGTACTATATCTAAGCTTGGGACAATTCTTAGAAGTCATCTTCAAAAAATATTATTTCTGGGGGTATTTCAGAACTGGTATAATTAAGCATAGACAATTTCTTTATTCCACTAGTTTAAGTCTTATTTTTGAAGATTTTCCCTTTGTAAAATAATTATTAAACTATTTACAGGGATACTTTTTATTTTTGAAGATTTTCCCTTTGTAAAATAATTATTAAACTATTTACAGGGATACTACAAAACGACTATTCGCTTTCGAATAAAAGAGAACTGATTTATGAGCAAATACTGAAACGAAACGGCATCTAATTTTGGTCACAATTAGCAAACATTTCTTCTGCTGCTCTTGCATCCATTATTTCCAGTAACGCAGTATCTCAATAGCTTGGCCTTAGGACAACGTTACATACTGTCACACCACATGTCTTTCTATAACACCACCTGACACACTTTAACACATGTGATGCACACACTCTGTAGCACTACTGAACACGTTATAACACTACTGGAGACGTTATAACACTACTGGACACGTTATAACACTACGGGACACGTTATAACACTACTGGACACGTTATAACACTACTGGACACGTTATAACACTACTGGAGACGTTATAACACTACTGGACACGTTATAACACTACGGGACACGTTATAACACTACGGGACACGTTATAACACTACGGGACACGTTATAACACTACTGGACACGTTATAACACTACGGGACACGTTATAACACTACTGGACACGTTATAACACTACTGTACACGTTATAACACTACTGCACGCGTTATAACACTACTGTACGCGTTATAACACTATTGGACACGTTATAACATGACTGGAAACGTTATAACACTACTGGACAAGTTATAACACTACTGGATACGTTATAACGTCTACTGGATATGCTTAAAAACTACTGGACACGTAATTACACTACTGGACACGTTATAACACTACTGTACACGTTATAACACTACTGGGCACGTTATAACACTACTGGACACGTTAATCCATTACTGGACACGTTATAACACTACTGGACACGTTAGAACGCTACTGGAAACGTTATAACACTACTGAACACGTTTAAACACTACGGCAAATGATATAACACTAATGGATAGTGGATACGTATAAACACTACTGGACACGTTAAATACTACTGGACACGTTTTTATACTGTACATATTTAAACACTACCGTACAAGTTATAAGTCTACTGGATATGTTTAAACACTACTGGATACGTTATTACGCTATTTGACATTCTGTAAAACTACGCGGTACACTATAACACTACATGACTTATCATAACACGTGTAACGTTCTGTTATACATGCGAAACACTATACTACCACGTGACATACTATAGCACACGTGATACTTACACTGTAGCACTGCTGGGCGCGTTAAAACACTACTGGATACGTTGAAACACTATTTGATATGTTGAAACACTTCTGGACACGTTATAACGCTATTTGACTCTCTGTAAAACTACGCGGTACACTTAAACACGAGATGAATTCTCACATGTGGTCGGATACTCAAACTAATGTTTTCCTGTAGGTGAGTATTGTGGCGAAAGCTCGAATTGAACTCGGTCCACCCTATCACTAAACATTTTAACCAGATGCTTAGACCACTCACCTGCGGAGACAACTAATACAACAGTAGAGGGTTATTGAAGAGTATTTAAATGTAACATGCGATTTTATTTTGGAATAAGAGTTGTCTCCCAAGCCTCATGCATATTCATATAATCGAGAGTGTGTCGATAAATGTTCCCACGGGATGTATGAAGTGTAACGGAAGAAAATACCGTCGTAAACGACGATTATGATAGGAATAAATGCTTACCATTCTCACTAACTGCCTTTTGATACGTAATTGTTTTATCATAACTAATCTTATTCCGCATTTTAACCGCATTGCGACAACAATCTACATGTTTTCAAATGAAGAATGTCCAGAGTTGCTGGTCTGTTTTTGTCATGGTGATACTAATAAACAAACTTTCATGTTTAAAGTAAAATGTACATGAAGGAAGTTAAATAATAGCTGCTAATTTACACTTGCACGCAAATCAGTTTAAAGTGACTTTCTCACAGATGAAATGCTGGCGACTTTTTATCCCATAACCATTGTTCATGTATTTGTATGACCAAAAACATCATCATTAAAAGGAATTGACAGTTATGTGAATACCAATTCAAACAAATTTCTGAAAATTCAAGTCTGAAATAATGAAGATTTTTCTATCACATTTATAACATTTGTGAATAAAATAGGTTTTATTTTAAGTTATGGCGGCTTGTATAAAGCAGATTGTTGATATAATATTTTTCAACAAGGGCGTCGCAGAGAGAACGCAAACAAGTGTATCTGGCCCCAATATCACGAAAATACCCAGGTTAAGTCTTAATCTCAACTCAATTTACCACATAAAAGCATAGTATATTATTCAAAATCTTGTATTGTTATCATTTTCGTGATATTGGGGCCTGATGTTTCTAGTAAAAAGGGCATAACTCGACAATCATTAAAGTAAGAGTTATGCGCCTTGAAAAACATGCCAAGTCGCATTTCATAGTGTTTACAGTGTATTTACAAATACATCGAAGCAAAAATGCCCATGAGAATACAGCGTTTTTACAAGGACAAATATAATAACATAATTATAAAGGTACAATTATATATATTAATTCATACAGTATATAGATCTATATATACACATGCACACACATTTGTATGAAATTGCAATACTAATATATGAATATCACAACTATATGAACAAGACAAAGGACATTATGTACATGGAGTGAACGGTTTAAGAGTTATGGCAAATATTAATTTGTATTGTATTTACAACGACGATGCCGCCGGCGCCTTTGCCTACTCCGACGACAGTATGACAATAACTCCCGTTTAATTTTTGGAAAAGAGACGAGCTTAAAAATGGGTCTCGGACTTTACAACTCTTGATATAGTCTCTTTAAAGCTGCACTTTCACAGATTGACAGAATCAGCTGATGTTGGTATCAGTTGTTCAATTCAGTCATATAAGATAACCAAATTTGAACAGATCTCTATGGCTTGGAAAAACTCCGAAAACTTCCTCTTTTTTAAAGCTTTAAGAACGCTTTTTTTCCATAAATACATCAATTTTAGAACGTAAATATAAAAAAACACTGCGCGATCTGATCTTTTGTAGCAGTCTTGTTTCACTGGTTTCTAGATATACGCAAGAATTGGCTCATTCAAAGACAAAAAAGGTAAAAAATAAATAATAATAATAAAAATTGCCAAAACGCAAACCTGTGAGCGTGCAACTTTAAGAGTTTAAATTATAATAAGACTTTTTGGGTTCAAATACATCCAAGGAGTATAATTACTTAAACCGATGCGGAAAATGTTTTGCTCTGGGTTATTTATTTTGAATACACTGTTGTAGACTGGACGTCACATTCCACAGCTATTATTGTGACAAAAGTATTAATTACAAACTATTTAATAGGCGTACAAGGAATGTTTCAAGGGTCATCTGTAGACAGGCGCGTAGCTGCCAATACGCGAGTACGCTGCTGAATCCACATGATTATAACAAACATTTTTTTTTAAAAGCCAAAGTTGCAGTATGCGTACTTGACTACATGATCCTTTAACTGTCCATTTTCCAGTACTACATAAAGCACCACAGATCGCCCCAAATTGCACCATGGTTATTAACTTTCGAGGGGGCATGCCCCCGCCCCAACACAATTATGAATAGCGGGCTCGCTACGCCCCTGACTGTAATATTAAAAAAAAAACACACACTTTTTTTCGTAAACATACATGTACATCAAACACTGAAACACCTCTTTTAGTGGGAGGGGTGGGGTGGGGGGAAATAATGTACACCTGTATGTATATGGACGTTACTTGTTCAAGTGCTAGCTACGCCCCTGGTAGAGTACAGACTTTTCATTAAGTTCAGTCATCGCCTTGCGCCCACAATTGAGAAACAACGTAAATAGATGAACAATAATGTATATTACTTTTACTATAAACATTCACTTACAACAGTGACAAAATCAGAAACATTAGCCTTAAGAATATTGTATTTTGCCTTCAAGCCATTCGGAAGTTTACGGAAATTAACGAACATTGTAATCGGAAAAAGCTCTGATCTGATATCTATCGGAAAACCTCGGCCAGTATCAAACAATCACGAAGCTTGCTAGAGATTGCCGAGTCGTTACGATTGATTTGATATATTCCGTCTCATTTCTGCTTCTGAGTCAGTATCGGCTGGCTTGAAGTTTATCAAACGATATTGTTATCATTGAAGGAATATAAAGAAAAGATAACAGGGCCTAAAACTTCAGTATTTTGAGGATTTACTGTTCAAGAGGTATGTAATAGATTTTATATATGTTTATTTGCCGACTAGCTATATAAATGAGCAGACATGATAATGTGCTTAATAATATTAATTATTTCACTAAAAGAATAAGATTTCAACACATGTGTGGTATTTATAACTTTAAAAAAATGTATTTAATTATGTGAGCCGGTTAGATATTATTCTGCTTAAGACATTTTGTCTGCTTGCATAGTTACAAAAATAATTGAGGCTGTGATTCTAATTAGTGGTTTTGCTCCGGTAATTAAGACACTTAATACTGTTATCGATGTAAAACCAGTAATGGTAAAGCACCAGTCAATTGTAACCACGGCCCCGAGGTCCGGGGGTATACGGGGGATGGCCGGGGAAATGGCCGTGTTTTTACCTTCCAAGGGGCCCACAGTTCCGGGTGAATGTAGTGGTTTTGTTTGCGCACTACAAATAGCGGGGAATGGCCCTTACTTATGGATTTTGCCCGGGCTTGGCTGGACCGAAAGTCAAAGTCCCCTCTATTCCCCGGACCTGGGGGAGCCGTGGTTACAACTGACTGGTGCATAACTGAGGCTTCGAAAGAACCTGTATATACATGTATACATGTAAGTAATGGTCGGTTCTGTTCATGTACACTTGGATACTTGTGCAATTTGGTGAAATAGAATTCATCATTAATGGTCAAGAATGGCCAAAGGGAGCTATAGACACGCCCATATATCATGGAGTATAGAGACCGATGAAGGAAAAATCATTAGAAAAAGAGTCTTCGTAGTTCATACACTGTTGACCAACTGTATAACCTGGTGGAAACGCCCTTTTTGTGGTACTTTAGACGTGGAATACAGTTATTGGTAATGTTTGCAGATTCTTTGACTAAATAAGGCAAGATCGAGCAGATATAGACACACATAACAACAGTAAAGTCGCTGTATGGAAAGAGATACATGTATTATTTTGCTGATTTCTTAAAATAGCGGAAGCGACTATGATTTGAAGGGCATAAGTTCAATTGGTATACTAAGTAACTATTTATAAATAACATCAACAAACAAGGATGCAAAAACGACAAAACAAATCAGCGATTGTTTCATGTTTTGAAAGCTCAACTTCTGAGTGTAATTGACTTAAGGAGTATCCAATTTCAAGTACAATGGCCAAATTTGTTTTACTTAAGGCTCAGTTTGTGGTTTGAAATCAATGCTTTTACGACATTGTATTTTTGCCGTCTGCAGCATCATCGATCACGCATATTTTAGCGTTATGCATCTTTATTTATATCAGAAGATTCAGCCTCTCCATATAATATGAGTGCAGCGTATCGATTTGAACATAATCTATAACCACCAATTCCAAAAGCAGACGTTTTGCATTGTGTCTGTCTCGTGGTGTTTTTGGTAACATCAAATAGTTGTAAGACCGGGGAAAGGGTTCTGTCTGCTTCTATTTTCATTTCACTTTAAACCATTTTCGCTTTCAATTCGTAATTTAGCCCTGCACTTGTTTACCTCAGGTATGTGCAGAAGCGCTGTCGTCTGTTTAGTTCAATTTGAAATATCAACGTACCAGTCCGGAAGTAATTTCAATTCTACCACGTGATTGGGCCCTGCACTTGGTTGCCTCAGGTGTCTGTAGAAATGTTGTCGTCTGCTTGGTTCAATTTGAAATATAAACATATCAGCCCGAAAATGTTTACGCTTTTACCCCGTGATTGAGCCCTGCACTTGGTTGCCTCTGGAGTCTGCAGAAAAGCTGTGTCTGCTTGGTTAAAATTTGAAATTTCAGTCCCTATTTTCATTTCACTTTGAATAATTCGTGATTAAGATCTCATACTTCAAAGTTGAACGTGATTAGCGCAATGTCTGCAGAAGTGTCGTCTGCTTGGTTCAATAATCAGTAATGAAGAGTCAATCTTGGAGTATTCTCCTTTTTTCGTTTCGCTTTGAACTATTCGTAATTTAGAACTGATACTTTTTTATTTGCATTTCGTTGCATCAGAATTCTGCATAAGTGTTGTCGTCTGCTTGGTTCAATTAAAAAATATCCACAATACTGAAGTCAGCCAGACAATTAGTCAATCTTGAGGTTTATGAAGGTCTGCCCTCGTCTAAGTATTTGGCTACATTGTGGCGAGACCCAACCGCATCACTAGGTAATAGTAAGATGACATGAAGTAATATTTTAATGATTATGAATGTACGGAGTGAGCGTATTGGCTGGAAATAAAATTTGTATTCTAATACGACTTCCGATGCTGAAAAATGTATATTTATTCCAATCGTTCGATGGTGTTTACTTTATAGAAGATAACTCGATGCCAAAATGATGTAAAGAATGCATTGGATGATAATTAGATGGTTCAACGGCGACGCCATTTTGAGAAAAAGAAAAAAGAAAGGTTTCCTCTTCAGAGCCAGCCGCTGGTCTCAGTCAATGCTCCATCAGCTGACTACTTCATGTATATCGATGAGTCGACTTTCCCAGTATTCGCGTCTACTATGCCACTACAGCAGACGCATTGGGTTAAAGGCAGACTACTATTAAGCTGAGAAAGAAAACTTGGTATAAAAGGCAGACTACTATACCACTAGGGCAGACATCTTGGTATAAAAGGCAGTCTACTATATCACTAGGGCAGAAACCTTGGTATAAACGGCAGACTTCTATACCACTAGGGCAGAAACCTTGGTATAAATGGCTGACTTCTATACCCTTAGGGCAGAAACCTCGGTATTAAAGGCAGAGTTCTATACCACTAGGGCAGAAACCTCGGTATAAAAGGCAGTCTACTATATCACTAGGGCAGAAACCTTGGTATAAAAGGCAGACTTCTATACCACTAGGGCAGAAACCTTGGTATAAAAGGCAGGATTCTATACCACTAGGGCAGAAACCTTGGTATAAAAGGCAGACTTCTATACCACTAGGGCAGAAACCTTGGTATAAAAGGCAGACTTCTATACCACTAGGGCAGAAACCTCGGTATAAAAGGCATACTACTATACCACTAGGGCTGAATCCTTGATACTAAAGGCAGACTTCTACATTACTATAAGACATCTTGGTATAAAAGGCAGACTACTATACCACAAGGGCAGAAACCTCGGTATTAAAGGCAGACTACTATACCACTAGGGCAGAAACCTCGGTATAAAATGCAGACTACTATACCACTAGGGCAGAAACCTTGGTATAAAAGGCAGACTACTATACCACTAGGGCAGAAACCTTGGTATAAAAGGCAGACTTCTATACCACTAGGGCAGAACTCTCGGTATTAAAGGCAGACTTATATATCACTAGTGCAGAAACCTCGGTACTAAAGGCAGACTACTATATCACTAGGGCAGAAACCTCGGCACTAAAGGCAGACTTCTATACCACAATGGCAGAGACCATGGTATAAAATGCTGACTACTATATCACTAAATCACCTTAGTATAAAAAGCTGGCTTATATACCACTAGCACAGAAGCATTGGTCTAAAAGGCATACTTCTATACCATTCAACACTAGGGCAGACATCTTGGGATTAAATGCATACAAGCTCCTATTTAACTTCAGCAGACACTTGGGTAAAAGGCAGACTACTATACCATTCAACACTAGGGCAGACATTTTGGGAATAAATGCATACAACCTTCTATGCAACTTCAGCAGACACTTGGGTAAAAGGCAGACTACTATACTATTTAACACTAGGGCAGACATCTTGGGATTATAGGCATACAACCTACTATGAAACTACGACAGACAGTTGGGGTAAAAGGCAGATTACTATACTATTTAACACTATGGCAGACATCTTGGGATTTAAGGCATACAACCTTCTATGCAACTTCAGCAGACACTTGGTTAAAGGCAGAATTTTATGCGGCAAGTATACCACTATGGCATACACTTTTGGAATTAATGCAGCTTGCTTTACCAATTCAGCAAACTGTTTACAACTAAACCACTATGGCAGACACCTGGGGGTTAGAACACTAGTATGCAAGTACAGCAGGGTCCCTCATTCTATTACCATTTGACGTGCGGTATAATGTTGAAGATTGATAAAAAATGAAAGAAGTATTATTTCCGTTCATAATACAATCCATGCAATAAACATTGTACCCGATAAAAGGAAATTATCACAGTTAAGAACAATTAATTTCCGGCACGGTTTTGAAATACCAGATCAAAAGGAAATTTAATGAACAATTAGGATTCTGCTGTACATCTGGCAGTATTTTAAAGTTTTAGTTGATGCAACATTATAGGTATGGTCAAAAACGAAAGATTTCATCACCCTGTAAGGCGATTGTTAATTAAGTGCTTGATTTTCATCCCCGCTATTTCTTCCGCCGCCCTTTAAATTTCATTGACTCAAACGGAATGTTGAACTGGGATCTGTATTTGCGTTTCGGAGTGATACTGTTCGCAGGGGCGGATCCAGGAATGGACATTAGAGGGGGCGTAACTTAGGGGCGCAATCTTTTGACATGTACCCCTTCCTCTGAACCGAAAGTACATGTTTATGGCATAAACTGTTTCTTGGGGATTTGGGTTTACTCGTTAAAGAAAATGTTATCAATTTGATATCGGAAATGATGCATTATGGGCGTATTTTATTTTATTATTTTTTTCTCCTATATTGATATAAAAAGTATACTTGGGCGATTTTAGAGAGGGCGCGCACCGGGTGCGCCCCCTCTAAATCCGCTTGTGGTCCGGGAACGGCGTTTCTTCAAACCAGCCGGTGTCGACGTAAACATTCACATGTTAAAATGGTGATTGTTACGATGAGGTTCGTGGTTCGTCAAGAAACACCTTTTATGGTTCCTTATGCAATATGAAAGGGTTTGAAAACATATTCAATGGTGAAACAGTCATCTAAGAAAAAAAATAATACGTTACCCCCGCCCCCATTAAAAGAAATGGATGAAAATCTAGCTATTAATTTATATTGGCCGAATAAAGATGTATTTACTCAATCTAATCTTCTTTATCACGTAACTTAATGTTAATTACGGCCCAAGGCCACTTCATACGTGTATATATATGTAGACGCAGATTGTGAAATCTACTGGATAAAGGATGCACTTGGTAATGGTTAAAGGTTGTTAGTATGTATAAATAAAATAAATCAATGCTTGATACGAGGTAGTCAGGCGCGTAGGCACATGATTCTGATTAAAAATATAAACAAATCAGCCATGGTTGAAGTATGTGCGTACTTGACTCCATGATCCGAATACTGTCCATTCTCAGGTACTTAATAAAGCGCCTCAGAACGCACATAATGCACCAGAATGAACCATGCTTTTTAAACTTTTCCGAGGCGCCATGCCCCCGGACCCCCCCCCCCCCCGCCAAATTATGAATCCACATGAATAGCGGGCTAGCTACGCCATTTATTTTTCGTAAGAACATACTAACAACCTTCAACGTGTAAACTACTTTCTAAATTGGGATGGAGGAGCGGGGGGGGGGGGTATACAGATACGGCAGGCACGATTTTTATTCTAAATTTGTCAGCCACTGTTTATTTTAAACTCTCCTCATGCTTTAGATCAATAACGGCTGGAAAGTGAGAAATACTGCCTTCTCCTCTGACAAAAGAAACTGTTGACCACTAAAACAGATAACGGCCTCATACAGTGGTTAATTGTCATTACAATAATAAAATATCTTAGTCGTAAAGTGGCTTTATCTTTACTGTGATGTACATGTATGTTTAAGAAAAAAGCGTTGTATTTTTTTAGAAATTTTACAGTCAGGAGCGTAGCGAGCCATATATTGGTGTGGTTTTATAATTGTGCAAAGGGGGGGGGGGGTCGGGGCATGCCCCCTCAGAAACGTTTGGATACCGCTTTTGTTTTATTTAGTACTAAAAAATGGACAGTTTTATGGACCATGTAGTCAAGTAGGCATACTGCAACTTTGGCTGATATACTTTTTGTCAGAATCATGTGAATTCAGCCGCGTACTCGTAACATTTTGCATTATAAAACTTCAGATGTTTTAGTACTAAAACTTGCATTCACAAACCTTGAACTTTAAGATGCATTAAAATGCCGTGTGGGTTACTTAATTCGTGAAATAATGGAATATGCAGAGCACAGAGATTCATGAATAAGCATTTTAAAAATCATCAATAAAATCCCCCTGTTACAATCTAAATGTCGATGGAATATTTTAGTTATCGCAATTCTATGGAGCTTTATACCCAATTTATATTATTTATAAAATTGTAACTGAATATCAAAGGCCTTTATTTAGAAAATAATAGAATAATTAAAACTTTGAATGGCATGAAAAATCCTGAAGAATAATGCTCTTGTCTTTGAACGTATTCATGTTAATATAATTATGTTGTTGTCGCTGTTGTTGTTGCTGTTGTTGCTGGTGTTGTTGTTGTTATTGCTGTTGTTGTTGTTGTTGTGGTTTATGTCGCTCTAGTTGTTGATATGTTCCTGCTTGTTTTGAGATTTTTAAAGTTGCTGTTGTTGTAATTGCTGTTGCTGCTGCTCCTGCTACTGCTGCTGCTGCTGCTGCTACATTCAATGTACAAAAGCATAGTAAATATTGCTAATATTTAAAGGTATAGAAATCCACACGTGCATGAGTTCTAAGCTTCCAGTTCAACCATCGCTCGGATAACAAGTGCTAATGATGCACGAAGAATGTGGCGGGCCCGGCTCTAGGAGAGTCTGGTATATTAATCAAATCTAACCGATGATTTTCATTCGGAAAAAAAGATTTCTCAAAAATAACTAAAGATGTATACATGCCTAGCATATTTTTCACGGGCAAATGCATGAAAATAAATGAATTTGATGGTTGGGAGGAATTACAAAGATTCCATGTGTATACACAATTCATTTGCTAAGCCAGAAACTATTCAGATGTGAATCTGTGTAAATATTGTAGAATTGTGATTTTTTTCTCTCTCTCTCCTTTTTGTCTTAGCTGTGTTGTAATTTTGTTACACGGTATTTAGGAGATGTTTTAGAAGTTCCCATGGGTGGTTCGAGGTTCGCAGACTCGAAGAATATTTGGCATATATTTGGAACGCAGACTCTCCAAACTGTGTGATAGTATTTACTATGCAGGGTTCGGATAGAAATGTGTAGGAAGGGGCTACAAGGTTGAAGAGGGATATGGAAAGGATCACCCTTATGGAATTTGGCCTTATAATTGAACACGGGCGATTTGGTCTAACATAATTTATGGAATTTGAGAAAACTCAACACATTATGTTAGACCAAATCGCCCGTGTTCAATTATAAGGCCAAAATATATAATTGTCTGGTTCCTGAGACATTTCTGAGTCTTTAAGGGTAAGTATGTAGGTCGGATTTATCTCTGTTTCATGTCTCTGTTTGTTAGTAGAAAACCAGTCAAATTCATTCATTTGTTTTTTCACTATCAGCGTTCAATTCATCCGAAATTTCCGGAAAATTTAGAGTCGTGCCCTAAATTTTTGGGTCGGTCTGATCACCGCAACAAACCCTTTTTTTTGTTTTGGCCTTACTACAGTACAAATTCAAAACACTTATGTCCTGAACGTATAGGGTCGGTCGGGACACGGGAACCAAACATTTGTTGTTTGTTTTGGCCCTACAGAACAAATTCAAAACACTTAAGTGTGGAACCTAGAAAACGTTCGCTTCTCATACATGCGATAAACACAAGTACTCTAACTGTTGTATACCGTGAACTTTCTAAAAGTTTCACATCAAGTTCGCTTGTTCACTATTCTACATATATGGATCTGTCAGTCGAAGTGAAAACAGTGCAAGGCTTGATAGCCATGACATTCGCATGGAGGTTATCATGAGATAATACATTGGTGTGTCCTTGCATTGTCACTTGAACGCTTACATGGATTAAGAGCCTGGAGAGAGGTCACAAGCGAAGTTGAAACCAAAAAAATGAATCTGTCAAAACACGATGTAGCTGAATCTTTTTTGCTAGATTTGTCGACACAAATATGCACGTAAATTGGGGGATGCGTAAAATATCAAATGATTCTGCGCATTGGTAAATGATTTCAAAATTTGTTAGCGAAGAGATTTAAAGGTTCATATGACATCTTCATCATCATCACCATCATCATCACCATCACTACCACCACAATCATCACCATCTGTACCACAACAATCATCATCATCTTCATCAACATCATCATCATCATCAGCATCACTACCACCACAATCATCACCATCTGTACCACAACAATCATCATCATCATCATCATCATCATCATCATCATCATCATCA